>NC_067282.1:205412703-205641149 GCF_020740795.1 Apus apus
GAGGGATTCAGATCAGCCTGTGAATGCTACCTGGGACATGACATCTCTGAAAGATTCCACCCCTCTGGTGGGGGGAAACAAAAAAGCTTTTTGAGGTGGAGCAATCCCTCCAGCCAGCAGCACAGGGTGGGCAGCCCCTGGACCGGCATTCCAAGGGTTGGAGGCAGCAGGTTCCTGACCCAGACTTTCCCAAAAAAGCAGCCCAATCCCTTTTGATTCAGGGTTCTGTGGCAGGGAGCAGAGCTCCGTCCTGCCAAGGACACTGCTTTAATAACAGGAGGTGGCAGAGCAGGGCTGGGTGTCCTCAGATAACCCCCTGTGCAGACAGGAAAGCTTACGAGTTAATCGCTGGCCAGGTGGGTGACCCCGGCGCTTCGCAGGCCTCCAACATCCCTCCTTTTGGGATCTCAAAGGTCTCCCTGGGTAGGGAAGCTCTGTGATCCCCCCAGCCAAAGGGCTGCCCCACACCAGAAAGGTTATGGCCAGTCCATGGTCCAACCCAGGAATGGCTTTGCTGGTGTGATGGTTCAATACGGTGGAGTCAGGAGAAGGGACAGAGATCCCAGAGGGGTTTCTAATGGAGGAGAGTTTCAGGTGAGGAAATGCTGAAATGGGAGCTCACACTCAGCCCTCTGGAAGAAAAATCTCCTATCAGACCCTGCAAGGACATGTAGCACACCCCAGTTGAATCAGAAGCAGGCACAGACCTGGAGACTTGGCCTGGGATGCACCTAAAATCCCGGCTCCCAACCAACAGCCCAACTAAGCTCTTTGGGTCACTTGGGTTGCTAACCCAAAGGAGACTGCTGGAGGTCCCAGGTGACAGTCCCCTACCCACGGCCAGCCCAAAGACTGAGTCCCCACTATCCTCACGGATCACAGAGCACATTACGTTAAATACCCGACCCCTCTGTGCTGTTCAAACATGCCTTGGCCAGGGTAGGATGACTGCCAGAAACAGGGGCTTCCAAAAGATGGTGAGATGTGAAGACCCAACTGGGGTCACTGCCCGTGGCCAACACAAAGACCAGAGTCCCCACTATCCTCATGGATCAGAGCACACAACGTTAAACACCTGATCCCTCTGAGCTGTTCAAACATGGCTTGGCCAGGGTAGGACCACTGCCAATAGATGGGTGCTACCAAAAGATGGTGAGATGTGAAGACCCAACTGGGGTCACTGCCCATGGTGAACCCAAAGTCCCCACTGTCCTCATGGACCACAGAGCACACAACGTTAAACACCTGATCCCTCTGAGCTGTTCAAACATGGCTTGGCCAGGGCAGGACCACTGCCAATAGATGGGTGCTACCAAAGAGGTGGTGAGACGTGAAGATCCTGCTGGGGTTTTGTTTGGAGAGGATGAATTTCCACCACCCAAGGTTTGTCCCCATCTTGGAGGCCCCGGGCGAGCAGGGAAACCTCCGTGAGAGCCGGGAACAAGCGGCTCCCTTTCGGCCTGGGATTAAGCTAAATCGCCTCAGCATCTGACGTAGCGACCTTCCTACCAGGGGTAGGGAGGGACCAGAGGAGGAGAGGGCTGGAGAGTCTGCTCTGCATTAGAGCAGAGCTGATCGTCCTTGGGAGAGAGACGATTAAACCACTGAGAGACTGTAATCAGGTCTGGGATTGGCCCCGGGCTGCATCTGCTCAGACCTGCGCCCTGATTAGCCCTAATCTAGCTGGCATATGGGAAGCTGGAGCGTGGATTTCGGACCCTTTCAAGTGTATTAAAAGCAGGAAATCCACCAGACACACAGAAGCCCAACCCAACTCCTTGAGTCTTCGCAAAGGAGATGAACCAGGCACCCAGGAGATCACAGCCCGGGGCTCCTGGCAGGTGGGAGGGTGCAGCTGGGATGTGGGTTTGTGTCCCCTTTGGGAAGCTGCCCAAATAGTCCCTCTGGAAGAGGTGGTTGGGGGGAAAAAAAAAGTTGGATGGGGCTTGGAGCAAGGTGGTCTAGTGGGAGGTGTCCCTGCCCATGCAGGGGGGTTGGAACTAGATGGTCTTTAAGGTCACCTCCAACCAAAACTCATGGTGGGTGAAGCACAAAGACCAAGCAGCTCCATCCCCCTGTGAATCACCTCCTCCTGGCCACCAGCCTCACTGACCTGCCAGCACCTCCTGTCCTCAGCAGGGATGAGAAGCCAGCTCCAGCTGGTTGGGGGCAAGGACAATGTTGGGGCAGCGCCAGCACCAAGGTCCTGCCTCTCACTGACCCGCAACATTCCAGGGAAAAGATTATTTTGGGTGGAGGATCAGCTGGCTTCTAGCTAGGCAACAAGCGTCAGGAAAAAGGAAAGGACCTTGGCTGAGAGCTGCATGTCCCCTTCCAAAAGAAGTCCACGTCCTCTTGGGGATCCACTGGCACCAGAAGCACAGAGCACCAGGGAGAGAAAGCAGATCCAAAGCAATGGATGCCACAGCTGGAGCGTCCTGCTCTGTTCTCTTGGACATCCAGAAGGTGTGAAGTGCTGAAAGTTGTTGGGTTTATCATTTGCTTTGAAGATCTGCAAGCTCTGCAGAGTCAGGGGACCACCCAGAGGGGCCTTACAAGCCTCTCAGACCCTGCTAGAGCTCTGAAAGCTTCAAAGTGCTCACACCAATGGTAAAGATGGCTAAAAAGAGGGACATTTTCCACTGGACTTTCTTGGCCGTTGATCTCCAACTCATCCAGAGGGCTTTGCTTGCTTCCATCTTCTCAACTAACGCCGAGGGGAAACCAGCACAGACTTTGCCTGGCACAATCCTGCTGTAGCATTTCACAGTAGATGTTCCTGCAGCTTCTTCTTCTTCCCCTCCTTTTGGAGGCTGAGCCATCCCACTGGAATTCCTGGGCTTGGGAATGCACTACCAGGCCTCAGGACACGGGTCAGCAGATACCATCTCATTCCAACCCTTCGTTCAGAGCCAACAGTGACTTCTGAAGACACGGTGGAAGAATTCTCACAGACAGTTCAGAATGCCCAGTGTGCAGGTTTTTAAGGCACAAAAAAATCACTAGAAGACCTTTGAACAACAAAACGTTTGCCCTTGGTGGGCAGCACAGTGAAAGCCTTGATCTACAGACCTTGGATAGCCTGGAAATACACCAAGAGTGATGGAGATAAGTAGGGAATAAGTTGATGTATCTTCTCCACAGGGTGACAGAATAAGATACGAGCTTGAAGTGCAGCATGGAAAGCTGGACTAGATATTATAGTGGGGGCAAAACAAGAAAAAATCAGGCAAAATGTAAGGTTAGTGAAGCTGTGGAGCAAAGACTCCAACACTGAAGGTCTTTTGGAACCAGTTAAGACTGATGCTGGCTCTGGCAAGGGGCTGGTGTAACGATCGTTGAATTCCTTTCAACCTGGTGGGGGAACAAGATTGTGGAGGCTCCATTTAAAGTAAATGGCCTCAAGTTGTGCCAGGGGAGGTTGAGGTTGGATCTGGGGAACAATTCCTTCCTGGCAAGGGTTGTCAGGGCCTGGCCCAGGCTGCCCAGGGCAGGGGGGAGTCCCCATCCCTGGAGGGGTTTCCAAGCCCTGGAGGTGGTGCTGAGGGACACGGGGCAGTGGTGGCCTTAGCAGGGCTGGGGGAATGGTTGGACTGGGTGATCCTGAAGGTCTCTGCCAAGCAGAACAATTCTATTATTCTAATGAAGCTTTGGCCCAGTGGCAAGAGAGTCACACACCAAGCAAATCCAAGACAGCACTAGGACATACACGACAAATCAGTTGGCACCAGACCTATTTCTTGACCGTAAACTTGGTTCACAGACAACCACGGGCTACTCCTCATCCTCCCAGCCATGGACAATTTCTTTTAGCACCACAGCAGGCCAGGAAGGGCTCTGCTACACTTCACTGCTACTGGTTTCAAAAAAGGCAGTCCTACAAACAGGACCCCGAGCAGCTCCGTCCGGCTGTTCATTGTCACACGTGTGTTCTGGCACCACGGCAGGTTTTGGTGTCCTTCAACTGAATCCTGGAGCAAAGACCACTCCTGCCCTCACCAAGACAGGGAGGTGCAGTGCTGGAGCCTGGTTCTGCTGACATGAGACAGCAGGGCTCAGCACGCCCAGGAAACTCACAGAGTCACCCAGTGTCTGGGGCTGGAAGGGAGCTCTGAAGGCCATCCAGTCCAAGCCCCCTGCCAGAGCAGGGCCAGAACTAGGACAGGTCGCTCAGAAAGGCATCCAGACAGGTCTGGAAAGTCTCCAGAGGAGGAGACTCCACAGCCTCTCTGGGCAGCCTGTCCCAGGGCTCTGTCACCCTCACAGCAAAGAAGTTCTTCCTCATGTTGAGGTGGAACCTCCTGGGCTCCAGTTTGAATCCACTGCCCCTCGTCCTGTCCCAGGACACAAGTGACAAGAGCTTGTCCTGCCTTCTGGAGGCCTCATGTATTGATAGACATTCATTAGATCCCCCTCAGGCTTCTCCTCTCCAGCCTGAACAGCCCCAGGTCTCTCAGCCTTTCCTCACCAGGCAGGTGCTCCAGCCCCTTCATCATCCTCGCAGCCTCCCTTGGACCCTCTCCAGTAGATCCCTGTCCCTCTGGAGCTGGGGAGCCCAGAACTGGACACAGGGAACCCAGAACTGGACACAAAACTCCAGGTAAGGTCTCACCAGGGCTGAGTAGAGGGGGAGGAGAACCTCCCTCGACCTCCTGGACACACTCTAACGCAACCCAGGATATCACTGGCCTTTTTGGCCACAAAGGCACATTGCTGTCCCATGGAGAACTTGTTGTCCACCAGGACTCCAAGGTCCTACTCCACAGAGCTCCAACAACAGATTTTTATTACATCCATGTTGCTTTGCATGGGAAACTGGCTGGCCAAGACCTCCAGAAATTACCATCTTGACCTCCTCCCTTTTGGGGGACTGACTCGAGAGGCCTTCAAGAGGGGGGAAGGAGAGGCAATGGGCATGTGGCTCTTCCAAAAAGCAGAACAGATCTCTGGACAAGGTGAAATCATACCAGCTAAAATGAGCACTCCCAAAGCCACATTACCCTGAAAAGTCCTCTGACCATAGAGGAGAAACATCCACCAACTCAAAGTGTCCTTTAGATACAAGGTGTTGACGTGACACCCTGGGTGGGATTTCACCCCAAGTCAGCTGCAGAAATCAAGCATTTCAGGAATCCTACCACACTCAATGGTGGCAAAGGAAGCAGAAGACACCTCTTAGCACAGGCACCTACTTTCAGAGAAGATGAACTGTCCTCTGAAAGCAAGCTCCAGCCCTCTCCCCCCCTCAGCTACTGCTAGAACATCAATCATTGACTCAAACGAGATGTCTCTCAGGACAGGATGATAATTGGAAGGATTTTCACCATCAGAAAGGGTTTCCTGACAAATCACAAAAAGCCCACGCAGAGATTTAAGCTCTGAGAAAGTTTCCAGGCACACAACAGTCCCAGCTCTTCCCTTCCCATCCTCTGTGCCACTCGTTTCAAAACACAAAAACCTGCTCCAACCATCGACCTTTTGAAAGAAGCTGCAGATCTCATTCTGCTTGCTGACTGCAAGAGCAGCTCAAGATCATGTCTTGACAAGAGCCATTCTGGTCTAAACCACAAGAAGGTTTAGAAGAAGGCACCTGAGGCTTTGATAGCCACGTTGAGTCATGGCAGCTTGCAGAGCACCAAGCCAAGGGCTGCAATCAAGGTCACATCATAGCCTTGGCCCTTCCTTAGAACAGAAGGTAACCACAGGAGACAAAATCTTGAGGTCCCTGAGGTCCCTTCCACCCTGCAATGTTTCCATCAACAGCAGCAGGGGATGTAGGAAGGACAGCCCTGGAGCCACTCTCTCCTTCCCTGCATCCAACCCATCTTCATGATCACATCTCAGTCTCTCAGACTGTCTCAGAGTGGGCATCACCTACCTGCTTAAACTGCCAGTGGCTTGTCCTTTCCTTAGCCTTGGCTGCTCTTGTTGTGCCAATGAACTCTCCTTCTCTGCTCCTTCAGAGCAACAGGAGCTGCTGTTTCCATGACCCATAAAGCCTGGTTGATCTGGGACCTCCAGCCCTACACCAGCAGAAAGGCACAGGCCAGGATGCAACCCCATGCTTAGAGGCCTCATTCCTCCTCCCACTCATTTAGCTTCAAAGACTGCTGGACGCTTGGTGTTTGGTGTCAAGGTGTTGTTTTAAACCCCAAGTTTGGATGTTTGGTTTTTATTTGTCCCCAAGTCTTGGCTGGAGACCAACCTTCCTTCTCTAGCTGTAAGAGGACAGCTCATTGCACGGGCATCTTGGACACATTTCTGCTTTCTTCTTCTCTACAAGGAGGGAAGGGTCACTGCTTAGCTGAGATCTAAACCACCTTTGGCTTAATCTCCCTTGTTTCTTGGTCCTTCACCTTTGGCTCTAGGGCAGAGGAAGACAATCCATCCTCACAAAGGGACAACTCGTGGCTCCTTTCAGCAGGGCAGGTGTCTCTGCACCTCCCACTTTGTTGGATAAACAATCCAAGAGAATACAGAAGCCCAGGTCTTCACCCCAAAGAGATGCCCTAGAGGACACCACTCTCCCTTGTCAAAAGACTAACAAGAACCCTGAAGATTATTCCAAAGCTTTTGGGGGTTTTGAGTTTCTGGGGTTGGCTTTTTCTGGAGTTCTTTTGAAGTTGCAGCACTTTGAGACACCACCACTGGGGCTGGGATTCCTGACTTACAGGAGTCTCTGCTGTGGGAAGGGACAGCCCAACCTATCATGGGGTTATCTCCTCTGAAGCCCCACCATGTCCATGGCATGAGGAAGACCCCAGTGAGCCAACCTGATACCCAGACTCCTCCCTGGCACAGGGAACACCCACAGTCTTCAAGGAGTGGTGACAAATGCCTCCTGCACCGTTGACACTGCTCAACTGCCCCTGTCTTTGCAGCCCTTTCCTGACATACCAGGTGTCTTCCATCTGCAGCACGGGCAGCAACGTCAGGAAAACACTTGCCATTATTTTTAACACTGGGAATAATTCACCTGAAATGGTTAATCTGAAACCTCAGGTCTTCCATTTCATCTTCTTTTTGAGGCAGCTGAAAACTTGCATGGAAAGGGGGCTTGGGAATGAAGGCAAAGCAGCAGCCTGGAACATGACGGTGGATTTAGCTCCACACCTTCAGCCCTTGTGTCTTACAGAAAAGTTCCCTGCCCCTCCCTCTCCCCCTCGTGGGGTGTGGAGGGGAAGTTCAGAGCCTGATAACAGGGCCTGGACATCAGCTGAGGCAGAATAAAGCTGTGCCCAGTCCTTCCCTACACCTCACCCACCAGTGCTAGGTCCCCAGGCCATGTCAACTCTAAAGCCAAACCCTTTTGGAGCACAGGAGAGGTGACAAGGATGCCAGGAGGGTCTACCTGTGAAAAGAAAGCTTTTTCACCAGACTCCACAGCTGAAAGCTTAGCCAATAACCCTCCTAAGCCTCCTTGATCAGCTGGCTTTGCTGTGGAGTGAAGGGCACACCTGATAAGATTAGCAGGTCTATCATGGGCAATCATGTCTAGAGGAAACCCTGTTAAAAATAGAGAAACTACAGCAACCCCCAAGGTCTGCTCCAGTTGGGATCCACTGTGCTGACCTGGTCCTTCTCTTAGGAAAACAGACAGAGCAGATGGGTGGTACCAGTGTCAGGCTCCTCAGAAAGGGAGACAAGGAACAGCCAGGAATAAATCAGAGTCTGCTCCTCTTAGAGAAATCAGATATGAAACTGGTGATGGGGTAGGTGGGCAAAACAGCACCTTAAAATTCCTGGAGAATTATCTAGTAAGGATCTCTGCTGTATTTTGCCATAAATACTGACTTCCTTGCTCTGCTAAGAACATCCACAGGGGCTTTTCCGGAGGAAGAACTTCCTGTCAAGACTCTTATCCTACCTTTAAAACCAGCCTTTGGGGTCCTCTGTTTTCTCTCTGGTTTTGTTAAAGGCAGGGTACCATCTAAAACTGATTAGATGTTGTATTATTTAAATGACAAACATCCATTTTAGAACAAAGCCACCTGAACTGAATGATGCTTTTTCTAAGCACTGAAATGTCACCTCTTCTAATGAAGCAGATCATCGTTGGGCAGAGTTCCTGCAGGAGCAACATTCTGGGGAATGATTAAGAGTGTGCAAGGGGAATACAGCTGCATAGCAGGAGACAGAGAGTGTCCACAGTCCCAAAGCTGGTGGGCTCCAGCCAGCAGAAGCATCAGTCACACACACAAGCTCTTGAATCTGCCCCCCTGTGCTGTGGGACACCCAGGGCAGCCCACCTCTTCACCTTAGGTTTCTGCTACAACCTTCAGCCTATTGTTTCTTCAAGCTGATGGGTGCTGGAAGCTTATCTGTGGGGTTTCCTCTCCTTCCCATTGCTGCTTTAACTCTGCAACGTGTCCACGACCTCTAAAAAGCCCGATTTTACAAATCCCCAAATCACAACACCCCCACAACCCCACCCATCACCACGGTGGGTTATTAAAACAGGCTCTGAGCCCAGCTCTGGCCTGCCCCTCACTAATTCTTTACTTAAGTAAGAATGAGGGGGGAGCTGGGCTTGTGCAAGGCTAACAGGATTGGGCTGTAAGGTATCAGCACACCCAGCAGTGGCCAAGAGCAGTGGCCAAGACAGGATGCCTGGATGTGAAGATATATCCAAGGTCTGATACCTTCCCCTGGAAAGTGTGAAAGGAGGAGGACAACGACAACAACAGATTGATTCAGCCCTTTTAATACCCAAAAAAACTCGCCTAGTGAGGAACCTAGAGGAAGAAGTGGCAACCCTGACGACAGGCAAATCCCATTATTCCAAACTACCACCACAAAAATCCACTCACCTGATGGAACATCTGCTAGGCTCCACTGGCAACCTGAACAGTCTGCTGCTAGGAGGCCTGACAACAAAATGCAGGTGTAAAAGGCTGAACAAAGGCCACAGGCCACAGCTGGGGAGGGGGGCATTAAGCGGGGTAAGGAATGTATTCAGAGGAAATACATCCTTGTGCTCACTAGGGGAATTAGAAAATTCAGTGTCCACATATGAGCAGAAAACTCAGTGTCCACACATGAGCAACATGCCAACATTAGGCACTCAGGAACTTAACTATTTCTACCCCTGTACAGAACATTATGTTCCTAAGTGGGAGGCAAGTATGAGACACTTCCAGAGATTTGTGCTGCATTTTTCAAATACAGAATCCCAGACTGGTTTGGGTGGGAAGGGAGCTTAAAGCTCATCCAGTCCCACCCTGCCATGGGCACCTCCCACTAGACCAGGCTGCTCCAAGCCCCATCCAACCTGCCCTTCAACACTGCCAGGGATGGGGCAAATGTTTAGATGAAAGGCTTAACTGGACCAGAGAGGCCTGATGAGAAAGGGCTGCACATAATGAGAGGAGTAAAATCCATCTTGGAGAAGCTCAGGTTGCCTCCAGTAAAGCTCCCCACAATTCCCTGAGTAACGAGGGGTGAGAAAAGCAGGAGGAGCAGGACTGGCTGCCAAAGTGCCACTTCTATGTATCCCAAGAGCACGAGGCTAGAAAGTTCTTGAAATGGCCTGGTTGGTCTCTGAAAGGAGCTCCATGGATTTTTCAGGCCATGAGAGACTGGGAAGTCCACGAGTTTCCCAAGTTCCTGTGCTGTGCCATGGATCCCATGTGGACACAGACATGAGCATCCACTAGAGAGTGTTCAGCACACAGACAGATAAAGCACTTATTGTTCTGGCAGTAAGGGAATCTGTAACCAGATAGTCTCTGGCTTCATCTAAAAACCATTTTCCCAGCATTCTGGCCTCTCAGCCACAACAGAGAGCACATTCACAGCCAACAGAGGGGTCCAAAGGGATGGGTTCTCTCCTCCAGCTCCCAGCCCCTGCACTTCTTTGCTGGGGGAAATCAGGCTCTTAACCCCAGAGAGGTGACAGGAACCCACAGCTGAGCAAGGTGCATGACTTCTGAAGGAGGACAACGCCTTAGGAAGGTGTCCATGGCTTCACCTGGCAGATGTGGAGAGCTGCAAGGCTGGTGGCTCTGCTGGAGCCTGACCTCACTCTAGCTCCCATGCTGGCTGCAAGGAGGTAAGCACTCTTCTTCTTTTTCCTTGGGGGAAAAAAAGGGCTAGACACACACCTTAAGGCTCCTTTTTTCCCCTCTTCTTCAAAGCACAACCTTCAAATCCACCTCTGAAAGCTTCCCTGCCACAAAAACCAGCACACACCCTTGTTGCAACCTTGTTTTGGGGCCTGCAGCCTGGCTTCTTTATAGGACCCATTTGGCACAGATCCCCTTTACCCTCCGTGTGGGACCCAGCCCATCCTCAGCAATAAATCATGGCAAAGACACAGCTCAGACATGGAACAGTTCGTATAAAAAGCAAGTTTTTACAGTCCACATTCCTCCTTTTTTTTTTTTCCACACAAAACTGTCTCCCACTGCCTGGGCTGCACGGCAGGTGGGATGGGTTCCTACCTCTCTCTCCCCAAGAGTACTTATTCTTGGTATGCTACTGCCTCTGGCAGATTCCTCCCTTTTAAACTGCACATCTGTTGGTAAAAAAAAAGAAAAAAGGAAAAAAAACAACCACCTTGGACTCTGGCCTGGTGACTGAAGGCACAGAAGATTTGTGCATCTGGGCAGACTTGAGCTGTGCTGCCTGGGTGGTAGGAAGCTTCTCTGCAACCCAAGAGAAGGTAATGAGAGCAGGGAGAGAAATAATCACCTGCTCTGCAGAAACCAGGGGTCTTCCAGGTGTTTTCCCCCTGCAGGTCTGTCCCCCAGGCTGTGCAGGGGGAGACTCAGGGCACACGGACCCGCACGGGCAAAACCTGCCAGAGGAATCGAGCAGCAGCTTGTGCAACAGCCTGTCCTGTCTCTTCTCAGGGCAGGGCAGAAGTTGGGAACCACTTCCCGAGTGGGAAAGGAGCTGTGATGGCTGGAGAACCTCTTCTGGTTTGCATCTGCTGAGGGTGATTCAGAGCAGAGTCCTGCTCTGCCTCAGACCAAGGTCCAGAAGTGAGAAAGCACATTCCTGACAGCAGGAAAACAAGCAGGAAGCCCCAGACCCAGCCAAGTCCAAACCTCCTGAATTCGCAGCTGGACTTCCAACCTCCCCACTCCTCTTTGGAAACGTGACTCAGGCCCTTCTCTTTTCTTATTCTTTTTGCAAAGAAAACGTAGCAGGAACCTCTGAGAAGATGTGGCTGAAGACATCATAAGGCACCCCAGGGTCAGAGCACCAGGAAAAGACCACAGGCCAGATTCACTGACAATGTACAATCAAACACAACCCCCCCTAAATGCTGATCCCTGGGACTTCAAAGGAGCTGAACAAGGAGCTGATGGCAGCACTAAATCCCAGCTTCCATTAGCTAAACCTTGGCCACTGAGGTGCAGTGGTCCCGTCGTGCACACACCAGTTCCAATCCCCTGATGCTTGGGAGTACAAAGCTGCTTTTTGGGGCTGTTTTTTTTTCATTTGGTGGGAAGGGGTGGAAGGGAAGAGATCAGCTGGCTCAGGGGAATAGCAGAGAGCCTTTCACTGCACGGTCTTGCCTTCAAATCTGTCGTAGGCCAGTGGAACAGATGGCCACTTCTGCTCTGAAGCTGACATGAAATGAGGGATTGATTGTCCCAGACCACCGGTGGACAACTTATTGGAGTCCCAAACTGGTTTCTGGTGAAGCTGGTGGCTTCTGCTAGAGAAACTGAGGGATTACACGAGGATGAAGCAACTGTGGCCTACCTGATATAAGGCTTCTCCTTCCTGGGGGGAGTTGAGGCAAATTGCTGGCAGCTTATGGCTGCCACTGCCTGCACCAGCCTGGCTCATGGTCTGAGACTTTAGCTGTCATCAGCTCCTCCAACTTGTCAGCACCAGTTCCTGTTCACTGACCTCCATCTCAGACATGCTTGAGGTTTGGAAGATTAAAATTATGGGGTGAGGGGGGAAAAAACAGGTGAGGAAGTTCAGGGATCTGTGGTAACAAGGAGGCAAAGAGCAGGGGGAGGCATAGTTTGCTCTGATCTGTAAGCTTGATATGGGTATAATAAATAGTATCAGGATTAATTTGAAACCAATTCCAAGCTCATACTCCCTTAGTCTTTCCCTTCTCAGGGTCTGCTTTAACTTTCTGTGGGCAGATGGCAAAACGTCCACCAGTGACCAAGTGTCCCTGGAGCAGAAGAGAGTCCACCTGAGCCATGAGGAAGTATTACTTGGAGAGGAATTTGTACCCATCAGGGAAGAAATGAAGCCAAAAGATACGGTGGGGTGGGAGGAACAAGTACAATCCAAGCTTAGCAGTGCCACCTCTGGGTTTGGAGAAGATTCAGAGGAAACCACTTCAGGAGAAACTGCCTTTTTTTCCCCCCCACCTCTTGGAACCTGTTTCACACGGACTCACAGCAGCACGTGTGTGGTGGGGCTTCAAACGACCTGGTGGCTGGTGGGACTTCAAACCTACCAACCTGCTGATGGACTGACTCGTGAGGCTGAGGAGATGGCAACCTCCCACAGCAAGCAGAAGCCACCCTCCTGCCCTCGTGGGCTGGCCTGCCAGGGTCTGCAGCACAGGGAAAATAGGGCGATTCTCCTGCAATCTTCCTGCCCAGCTGTTGACTAGCTGAGGATTATTGCTGTCACATGAGCTGCTTTACAGCAAAGCCAAGCTGTCTTCACCAGCTGAGAAGGTCACTGGGAGACAGGGGCCTCCAGGGACAAACACACTGCCCTCTGCTGCGACCGTGATTTACTTCCCAGAGGGACTGCCAGGATGCAGGAAAAGCTTTCCTGACTGGTCAGAGGGCAACAAGAGATGGTTTTACCTTCAAGCCCTCTGCCCAGCTCTCGTCAGGACTCACCCAGGGAAGGGGAGATGAGGGATAAGCCCCAGGGGTTAGTCTCACACTGGCTGTTTGCCAGGCTGCAATCAAGGTGCTGGAAGGCTGGAATGGTCAAATTGACCTCCTCTTCCTCGTGTGCCCACAGCTGAGGGCATCCCACCAACCTCTGGGAGGAGGCCACCCCAAATCCCACCAGCCAAGGGGGTGTTGCATCTCCCCAGGCTCTTGTGCAACCTCCTGAAGCCTCAAAGCATAAACAAATCAATCCTGGAGCAAGAAACATTGTCGTCAAACCCAAAATCTAACCACTGAACATCAGGGCCAACAGAGGAACGAGCTGCACTTGGAAAGGCTGAAATCCAGTGCAGCCCCTTGGGAAAATTAATTGAAACCTGCCATCTTCATCATTCTGCCACAGGCAGGTCTGGTGGACAATGGAAACACTTCTGCAAGTGAGACAGCTCACAGGCTCAGTGGTTGCAGGACAGGGCTCTTTACTATGCCCCAGAGGCAGGAGACAGATGGGATTGTGCTTTTAGGCTTTAATATCAGTCCCCACCACAGAGATCCAATGAAGAGGATAAATACAGCCAGGGAATGATCCTCTAGACGTGCTCAGAAAAAAGCAACAGGGGAACTTGAGAGGTCAGACCCCGCTAAGAAAGCAGCTGAGGCTGTTTTCAAGGAGGGGCAGGGCAGTTCTAAAGCATTTGTAAGGAAGCTGACAGCACTCTGGAGCAGTTTGGAAATGTCTACACCATGTCGTGTGCCCGGGGAGTGGGAATGCACAGTCTGAAGAGGAGAAGGCTGCAGGGGGAGGAAACTTTGGTCTCACAGACAAGAGGACGAGCTTCCTAAATGGAGAGAGACTCAAACCACACCTGGATGCACTGAAGAGCTGCACGTGGGGAAACCCCAGCTTGTATTTCTCCTCCTACAGGGTATTTCTCCTCCTAGTGGGGTGCCCGGCAGGGGGGTTGTGGGGCACAAAGCCCATCTCGTTTCAGGAGATGCCTCACAGAGTAACAACAGCTTGCTGGGATTTCAGCCAGCTTCCCATTTGGATCAGATTGCACCCTACACCCACTGACAGCCATTAAGAGCCTGGGAGCTGACAAAACTGCCCTGGGGTCAGAGGAGCCTCCTGCCATTCAGAGCCCAGCAACATTTTCCACAGCTCTCCAAGTGGGAAAGGGTGGCCTGATCCAGCCCAGCTCAGGGCCACAGGGATACCTGCCTGAGGAAGGGATGCCTGCCAGGATACCTGTCAGGAACAGCCCAGTGCTGCTGTGATGTGGGGCTGTGGGGGGGATTAGAAAGCCCCTCTGCACCTGCCTTCATCTGGTGTGATCACAGGCTGCTCCTCCGACCCCCTGAGCCCGTGAAGGGTGTAAGGGGTAAAAGTGGCACAAGGAGGAACCAGCAACAACAGCCCCAGCGTTGTCTGTGGTCCCGTCACCACAGGGATGGGGACAAGGGGACATTATTTCTCTCAGCAGGAGGCTAAAGCCATGGAAAGGTTTGAGCTGGAAAGGACCTTAAAGATCATCCAGTTCAAGCCCTACCCCCAAGGGTTGAGTCCAGAGGAGGCCACGGAGATGATGGGAGGGCTGGAGCAGCTCTGCTCTGGAGCCAGGCTGGGAGAGTTGGGGTGTTCAGCCTGGAGAAGAGAAGGCTCCAGGGAGACCTGAGAGCACCTTCCAGTGCCTGAAGGGCCTCCAGGAAAGCTGGGAAGGGACCTGGGACAAGGGCAGGGAGAGAGAGGACAAGGGGTAATGGTTTTTAACTGAAAGAGGGGAGATTTAGGTTAGAAATCAGGAAGAAATTCTTCACCATGAGGGTAGGAAGGCACTGGAACAGGTTGCCCAGGGAGGTTGTGGAAGCCCCTTGAAGGGCAGGTTGGATGAGGCTTGTGCAGCCTGGTCTGGTGGGAGGTGTCCCTGCTCATGGCAGGGAGGTTGGAACCTGATGGTCTTGAAGGTCCCTTCCAACCCAAACCATTCTGTGATTCTGTGACTCACCAGCATCTGTGATGGGTCAGGAGAGGCAGCTTTACAGAGTTGTTTTTCTGCCTCCCCCACTCCTCCTGCCCTTTCCTTTAGCCCAGGAGCTATAAATAAACCTGCACCATGATGAAGATGTGCAGCTTGTCAGGAGAGCACCTCCCTACCCCAACATGGGGCCAAGGCACCCCCACAAGACCTGCTTGCAGAGAGGCTGCACAAAAACCTCCATCCCTTCCCATGCTGATCCTTGGACTGGGCACAGTGGCCAGCCAGGAAATGTTTGTCTGACCAGTTCTGTGCTTCCAGGCATATTTAGGGAACCATGGGAAGTGCACTGGTTGCCATTCCTTTCCTGCCCGTGTCCAATCTCATCTCTTTTAGACAAAAGGCTGCCAAAAGATTGGGACCCCCATCTCCTACAGGCACCCCCAGCCCACTCCTGTAACCAAACTGGTTTAGGTCGGATGACCTTCCCAAATATCTCAGTCTTACAGCCAGGGTGCATATATATTAGGGGGATAAAAGCCCCACAAGATGCCATCAACACAAGAACTACTCACGTCTCAACCAAACCCCTGCACAGCTCTCAAGCATGCATGAGTTGACATGAGGAGTGCACTCCATAGAGATGACCAGGCCCCTTCCTTCTCCTGCTCAGTGTCCATCTTGGCTGAGCAAACACGGAGTTGTGCAGAGCTGCCCATTCCCCATCACCTTATGCAGCCATCAGGCAGAGCCCACCTTCGTGACAAGAGGGACACGGAGGGGCTGGAGCGTGTCCAGGGAAGGGCCCCGGAGCTGGGGAAGGGGCTGGAGCTCAAGGAGAAGGGGCTGGAGAGCTTGTGAGGAGCAGCTGAGGGAGCTGGGGGTGTTGAGCCTGCAGCAAAGGAGGCTGAGGGGAGACCTGCTGGCTCTGCAGCTGCCTGAGAGGAGGTTGGAGCCAGGGGGGTCGGGCTCTGCTCCCCAGGAACAAGCGACAGGACCAGAGGGAACGGCCTCAAGTTGTGCCAGGGGAGGCTGAGGTTGGATCTGGGGAACAATTCCTTCCTGGCAAGGGTTGTCAGGGCCTGGCCCAGGCTGCCCAGGGCAGGGGGGAGTCCCCATCCCTGGAGGGGTTTCCAAACCCTGGAGATGGTGCTGAGGGACGTGGGGCAGTGGGGACTGGGCAGGGCTGGATTAAGGGTTGGACTTGATGATCTTAAAGGGTTTTCCCAGCCTAAATGATTCCATGATTCTCCACGAGCCAAGGTGATCCCCAACCATCCAGTGAACCAAGAGCCACATGCCCTGTCACCCCTAGACATCCAGATTGGGGGACATTTGCATGATGGGACCAGCAAAGCTCAGGAACTCAAGTGACATGGTTCTCAAAGCCAAGTTATCTGGGATGTTGTCACCATAAATTGAAAGAAACATCTGGAATTACATGAACATGGGCACTGGTGAAGTCAAATGAAAAATCTCACTAAGAGATGGAGAGAAACAAGATCCAGTGAATAAAAATATATGTCACAGGTTTCACTTCACCTGAGAAAGGGCTTGGCCTCTTTTCAGTAAGTGTCCTGCACTGAGGAGCTCCTTCTGAAGCCACATGGATTACTGAGGGACTGAAGCCACAGAAGCCTGGACAGATGTCATAAAAACACGCTGAATAAACAGGCTTCAAATTTAACTTGGAAACACAATGAACTTCTAGTCAAGCAGGACATTAATTCAGTGTTCCCAGTCAGATGGGATGAAGGTTGTGATGAAGGTTCCTCATGGGAAAGAAGCTTGGAGACTTGGAAACAGTGAGAAAACAGGGTCACTGCTGCAGGAGTGAAGGAAAGTCATGCCATGAGGGCCCTTGTTGAAGCTCATCTTGAAAAGAAGGCCATGGAAGACACCAACTCTGTCTCCTCAAAGCCATGTTCAGCTCCAGCCCAAGCCCACACTGCAGCCAAGCCAGGCCATGGTGGGAACAGCAGCTCCAGCACCTTCATGTTCCCATCCCTCCAGGCATAAGCCAAGCATGTCCCTTTGCCTTCTCAGCCCTGAAGGTCCCAGGCCAAACACTCCTGAAAATCCATCTCCCTCAGTGGAGCTGAGTCCTTCTGGGGAGAAGGAAGGAGGGAGAAGGAAGGGAAGGGAAAGGGGGAAAAAGGGGGGAGAACAAGGCGGGGGGGGGGGAAAGGGGAGAGAAAAAGGGGGGGGAAGGGGAGGGAGGGGGGGAAGAGGGGAGGGAGGGGGGACTGGAGGGGGAAAGGGGGGGGAAGGGGGGGAAAGGGGGGAAGCGGCAGGGAAAAAGGGGTGAAAGAGGGGGGAAGGGGGAGGGAAAGGGGGGAGAAAGGGGGGAGAAAGGGGGGAGAAAGGGGGGAGAAAGGGGGGAGAAAGGGGGGAGAAAGGGGGGAGAAAGGGGGGAGAAAGGGGGGAGAAAGGGGGGAGAAAGGGGGGAGAAAGGGGAAAAAAAAGGAGAGAAAAGGAAAAAAAGGGGGGAAGGGGAAAAAAAAGGGGAAAAGTGGAAAAAAAAAAGAGGGAAAAGAGGAAAAAAAAAGGGGGGGAAAAGGGAAAAAAAAAAGGGGGGGGGAAAAGGGGAGAAGAGGAAGAGGACAGTTTTGTTGCTGACTGCTGCCCCTGAGACAGCTGCATTTTGGCCCTAGAGTGGATCCATGTGTTGCAGGACTGGGGTCCCTGAGGGGTGAAGCTCCCGACACAACTCGGAAGCCAGACCAGTGGACACTGTGTCAGCAGATGGGAACTTTCCAAGAGAAGTTCAAGATCAGCAGAAAGAACTTCAGCTTTCTGGCACAACCACAAGAGATGGGCACTGACCAGGACTGCTCCCAAGCCCTGCAGCAGACATCAGGCAGCTCCTCTTTTTACATTTATGGATAAAGAAGAAACCCTGCCCAGCCTGGAGCCGAGACCAGCCCTGCTTCTTCTTCCAAACCTGAACAAAAGGGAACATATTGCAACTACGCCGGGAGAGGAGGGCTGCTGTCTATTTCTTTAAATGTAATGTTAATGCCTTGTAATCAGCTTTAATTTTTAAACAGACCCAGCCCTCCTGTCCATTTCCCCTAATTCAGGACACGTGGAAGGTAAATGGCCTGTGCTTAAACCGGGACAGCATCAGCCGTGACAGCTGGAGAGCCTGTAAGTCTCAACTGCCTGATAACAGGAATGGATGTCAAAACTCACCAGGGGAGGGGACACAGGGAGGGCAAGAGAGGTGCTGGAGATGCCTTCAGGTCAGCGAGAAGCCAGGAGTTATCCCCAGACACTCCAGACAGGGCACAGCTCGTTTACTGGATGGGAACTCACTAAAACCAACAGGACTCAGAGAAATGCTAAAAGTGCTCAAACAGCAAAGGACTTGGCAGTGACTCCCCACCCCTGACAAAGCTGGCTTCCCTTTCAGGTACAGCAAACTCCCTCTCAAACAACCCAAGGAGGAAGGACAAGTGACTTTTAGGGGACACCAACAGACCAAGCCAGGAACTGAGCAACTCCTGGTGTCTCCCGGGATGCTGCCTTCCCTCTTGCCCAGCCCAAAGGTGTTTCAGAGCTGAAAAGCAGCCTGTAGACTTCACGTGAGGCTTGGACACAAAGAGGGCCACAAAACCAGCTGGGAGGCTCTTCCTGTGCTCCTCCAACACTGCTGCCTTTGCAAAGAGGAAAGAGACCTGTGGTACGTCCCGAGTGCTCATCATATCAAAACATGTTCTTGTGGCTGCCTCATCCCTGGCAGTGTTGAAGGGCAGGTTGGATGGGGCTTGGAGCAACCTGGGCTGCTGGGAGGTGTCCAGGCCCATGCAGGGGGTTGGAACCAGATGGTCTTTAAGGTCCCTTCCAACCCCAGCCATTCTGGGATTCTATGATTTTTTTTCCCCCAAGGAAATAAAATGACAGGGCCTGCGAGCCACCCTACCCCAAAAGCCAAACTGTACCTAGAAATAACCATCCTGTGTCTCCTTCAAGAGTCTCACCAAGGTCACTCAACAAGTCAAGGGAAGCCCTTGTGCCAGCAGCACTCCAGAGCCACGGCACCCACCTCCAGCTCCACTCCAGCCACCCAGGCACACTGGCTGAGCTGGGCTGTGCAGAGCCACGTAACAGGCAGCACCTGATTAGTTGGACCAAAGGGGAAATGGACACAGCAGGAGAGGGACTTGACTGAGCCACTATTTTTAGCCCCAGTTGGTGGGCAGACAAATCCTAATCGCCAGCGGCAGCCTCGTCATCAGTCCCAGGATGTCCAACCAAAGCCAACCAGCATCAGGACAGCCTGAGCTGACCACACCACCAGTGCTGCCCAAGATTACTGCCCAGGAGCCATGTAGGACAGCAGCAAACCCCATGGGATCCAGCAGGATGGGTTTAAAAGCAGCAGAGCAAGGCAAGCTGTTCCCCAAACGAGCAGAAATCCTCTGTGCTGTGAGGTTGGGTAACAGAGCAGCAGTCCAGGGGCTGGGAACTGCTTTGGCCCTCATCCTGCTGGGAAAGACCCAGCAGCACCACGCTGAACTGCTGGCATCCAACCTGTGGCTGGTGTCCCACCATCCCAACACTGCATCCTCCTCAGCACTCACAGCCAGCTGCTGACATGGAAAGGGTGCAGATGTGGAGAGGGCTGAGCTGCAGTCAAGTACCCTCCTCTCTGCAGGGCACACGCAGGGAACTGCATGTACTTGACACAGAACAAGCTCCTTTTAACTGAGGCTTATGGCAACGTGATTTTCCTTGTAGTGCATCACAGCCCCTTGCTGACAATCATTCATTCATGCACAGTAATTTGTTCTCTAGGAAATACCTCTCCCTGTTCCTGGCCCTGCCCAGCACATACACCCAGGAACTCAGACTCCTCCAACTTCAGCTCTCCTTGCTGGGGCTGCCACCAGCCTCTCCTCATCCCTGTCACCTGAAACACACCTGCAAAAATGCGTTTCTTCTCTTCTCCTTCAGACTGGCATTAAATCATACCTGTTTCAGGGTGATAGCTCATTAAAAAAAACAACTGTTGCCACTGGGAAGACCCTACCAAAAGCTTGACTCCTTCCTGTTGGCTCGGGTGCCAACAAGCTGATCTGCACTCTTCCAAGTTGCTAGTGACTCACTTGGGTCCATCTCCCCTAGAAAGGGAATGCACCAAACAAAAAATATTTCTTGTTTTTTTTTGTTTTGTAGTTTTTTTTCTCATGCAAAAAAAGACACCAGCTACCAACAGCACAGTGTGCTGCACCTCCCCCTCCTGAAGCACCCAAAAATGAGACAAGGCATTTCCCTCTACTGGCTCTGCCAACAGGTCTCCCTCCCCCTGCTTTCACACTCTTGAGGAGACAGCCCAGGGAACTGGATCTTGATTCCCACCTTCCCCTCCTGGATGTGCTTTCCAGTGTAAACAGCCCACACAGAGCCCAACAGGACTGGCAACTGTGCTCCAGGCCTGGAGGTCTCTGTGCTGCCCAGAGGAGGGTTCCCCATCTCCCATCTGCGCAGCTGAGGGTGGGGACAGGTTTTCACCTGACACCTTTTTGCTTTCCTGCAGGGAGCTCGGCAACCTTGCCCCGAGCTGGAAGCTTTTCAGCATTTAAACAGCTCCTGATGGGTGATAATTTCACCCTGAATGCTGCTGTAGGGTGTTTATCCCACACTCACAGGACAACCCTCCCGTACCGACGCCTTCTCTGCTCTGTTTGCGAAAGCAAAGAGCTTGTTAATCCCCCCCTGCCCACGTCAGAGTCCTGATGATCTCCCCAGGCTTCCATCACAACTTGATAATCCTGGCTCACCCCTGGCCCTAAACACAGCTCCCTTTGGGAGGACAGAGAATCGGGTTTGGAATTTTATGGATGAGCAGGGGGATGGAGAAGGGCAAGACTGGCTGTGGGTTCCCCTTAGTGCCCACCTGTATGGCTGCCCTGCTGCCACCACCAGGCACACCAGTGCTCCAAAGAGCATCCCCAGCAGCACAGGATGAGCAGAGGACTGGAGGACCTGCCACATGAGGGAAGGCTGAGAGAGCTGGGTTTGTTCAGCCTGGAGAGGAGAAGGCTCAGGGGAGACCTTATTACCATGTACCAGAACATGAAGGGGGGCTGACAAGAAGATGGAGACCCCCTGTGGACAAGGAGTCACACATGGAAAAGACAAGGGGTGATGGGCACAAGTTGCTCCTGGGGGATTCCAACTGGACATAAGGTAAATTTTTCACCACGAGGACAGTTAGACACTGGAATAACCCCCCAAGGGAAGTCGTGGATTCCCTCACATTGGACAGTTTTAAGACTCAGCTTTGACAGGGTGCTGAGCCATCTCTTAAACTATATTATTATCTTGAAGGGTTGGACCAGATGATCCTTGAGGCCCCTTCCAACCTGGCTTTCTGTGATTCCAGGAGCACAGGGAGGAGATACATCAGTAAAATGTCCTTTGGGGCCAGGAAAAAGAGCAGCAGTTGCCAGATGTGAGGACCAAGGTGGATAAGGAAGGACCCATTGGATCTTTGGCCGTGTCTGTTAAACCAATTCCCTGACCACAGCTTGATTTCACATCTCCCCCTGTCATTTCTCCTCTTACAAGCACCAGCTCTTTCTGCCCTGCCTCTTTCCATGCACCACTTTTGAACCCCAGCTGGAGCTTCCAGCTCACCACTCCTCTCTCCTCCAAACCAGCTCTTCAAAATGCTGGACGCTGCGCAGAACCACAACAACCCCAGGCTTGGGAGGACACACATCCAGCTGACCTTCCCTGGGCACAGAGTCTGCTCTGCCCTTCCTGGGAAGCTCTGCTCTGGGTACTGCTGAGGAAAAAGCTTCATCAATATTTCAAGACAAAGCCAGGAAGCCTGAAGGCCCAGCAGCTTTCAAGCCCCTGAGCAGATCAATGTCAAACAAAAAGCTGCAGGATGAGGATGCTCCAGCGAGAGATGTCCAGACTGCAGCTGGCACTGTCACCTCCCCTTCCTAATGCTGATCAAGTTTCTCTCTTGCTCTCTCTTCTCCAGCCTCTTCTAGGTCAGCACCAGCTCATCACACCGAGCTGCCAATTGCCCCCACCAAAAGCAGCCCCAGAGTGCAGTGTCCTCTTCCCAAAGCATTTTTAGCTTCTAGCAAACTTCTGAAGTTGGTGTTACTACAATCTCCTTCACTTGCTTTGAATATGACTGCTTTTAAATATGACTCTGCCTTAAAATACGACTCTGCCTTAATGCCAGCCACTTAAGAACAAAACATCTGAGGCTCCAACCATGGGGTCACTGGTTCCAGCATCCTGACTCAAGAGCAGATGCTCCAGAGGAGCAAGGAAACCATAATGCACTTAGCTAGCCTGACACTGCATGGCAGCAGGAGATCTTATTTCCCTTACCTATCAATGTAACTGATCACAAGATTATCTGCAGCCTTTTCATGGTTCAGCCACACTGCTGGGCTCCATTACTCCCTGGAATTCTGACTTTAGTATCCCAGGACACCCACAGACAGACAGAAGTTGCCTCTTTTTAGCCCTTTTGCTTCTCTTGTATCACTTCATTATTCTTCAGATGGTAGAGAGGGAAAATGCCACATCAAAACAGAAACAAAACATTGAACAAAGAGAATAATTACATCAAATGGCTCAAATCAATAGGATGGGGATAAATTTACAACCCCTCCAGGGAAAGTGGTGTGGGTAAGGGATTGGAACCCCTCAGGAAGGACCTACAGAAGGGTGAGAGCATTCCTAGAGAGAAACCTTTATTGGAAATATCAGCAAATTAAGACTTTGCAAGCAGCAGTGAATTTTCTGGTTAACACCCTTACAGCTCTGGCAGGTGGTTTTCCCCTCTCCTCCCTGCACCCAGCTGCCCCAAACAACTCCCCATTCCAGCTCCTCCTGATGGAAGGGCACAAACACCCAAGCACTGGTGTCCAGGAGGACGCTCACACTCACACCCTGGGCTTCAGGGTAGAAAGAAGGCAGACACTGCCAAGGCTGAAAATCCATCTGCTCTCCACCCCTGAGCCAGAGGGAATGGATACTAACATCTCTTCCATCCCTAAGGGAGATATATGAGCTGGTTACATCATAAAACCAAGAGCATGGAGCTCCCAAGGACTCCAGCAAAGCCCTTCCCCTTAATACCACCGGAGATTAGAGCAGATCGAAGGAGAGTGGAAGCAAAGCAAGGGGCTGAGGGTGAGGTTTGCACAGAGGAGCCTGCTGCAGCCTCTCCCCTTAATGCACTAGAAATCCCACCTGATTTCAAACCCTGCTGCTATTAAAAAAAAAAAAAAAAAAAAAAAAGTTAAAAAACCCCCAACCCAGCCTGCATTTAAAGTGCTATTAATGCTGGGTGAGTGAGGGAGAGTGACTCAGGAAGGGTGTGGAGGAGGAGAGTTGTTTAGGGGAAGCATCCAGAGGAACCCAGCCCATGAAAAGATGCCTTTTGGAAGCAGCACAAAAGGAGGCAGGGGTGTGGATCTGCTCAAGGACACTAACGTGCTTTTACAAATCTGATTAGTTGCTGGTTTTGAGCATCCAGGGGCAGATCCTTCCCTCGCCAGACACACATCGCTCATCCCCCCGGCGCAGTGTAACGCAACACCCCCCTACTCATCCCCCTCAGAATCAGATGCGTTCCCAGCTCCGAGAAGAGGGTTTTCACTTCGTCTCTGCTCCCTCTTCAGGCTGGCTGACTCCACAGCAAGGCACGTCACGAACACCCCCTTCCCTCCGCTGACCGGTTTTCGCTGCAAACATTGACATTCTAAAACAAGTGTGCTCCCTAAGAGATAAGGATTTTGATGGAAGTTAAACTCGAGGTCACATCTAGCCCGATTCCTGCTTTACATGCAAAAGTGACAAGGCAGAAGTCACTGCTCTGCCACCCAACTGCACATGCTTGTTCCTCCTTTGACAAAGTCCAAATCGTCCCATCCTCGAGGAGACGTTTCTTTGCAACTTCACACTTTGCATCCTTGTTGAGCTTGTTTTGACAAACCTTCTTCCAGTTAATTGAAATAAACAGTGAGTTGCATCTCTGAAGTGGGAAAACATGACAGAGGCGTCAGGCAGAAGCAGAGCACAACTGGAGGCAGTGGGTGACCCCCAACTAGACACGATTCTGTGTTCCAGTATCATCTCTTGAACCAGTTTCTATTTGGTTTTATTCCCTACCAGCTCGATTTGAACAACTGCAAAAGCCAACAGACTTGGTAGAAAGAGACACCCAGGTAAGAGGTGAGAAATGCTACAGAGAATCCCCAGAACCAAGAGATGGACTCTGGTGGCAAGGTGGCAAATAAGGCAGGAGCCAAACAACCCGAGGGCGACTGTGAAGGGGTGGCTGGAAGGTGCCAGCCAAGCAGAAAAGCCACAGTTGCTCGAGAGCAGCCACGACCCCCACCCCAAAAAAGTCGTGAGAAAGGAAGGAAATGGGTGTGCAATAAAACCTTGGTCATTCTCTGCCACTCCACTGTGAGGTGTTCTGGAGGTGAGTTTATTACAGCACTGACTAGTTGTGTTAGTTGACCAAGTCTGCTAAGGACTGTGCAGGGACAGAGTGGGGAGCAGTTTTTCCCCTCAAAACCAAAGGGCAAGTTGGCAGGAGGAGGAGGAGAAGAGGAGAACCACCAGCACTGTGGAAGTCAACGAGAGGTTAGTGCTACCATTTTAACTCATAGCCTAGTTAGTGACCTAGCAGGGAGCCAGAACTAGTTTACTAGTGAAAACTTAACATTTCAAGTAAAAGAGAGGAAAAAAACCCTAGCTGAGAAGAAGAAAACCATACACAGGAAGCAATGTCTTGCAGCCTTACCATTGGCATCTTGGACTCCAGTAAGTGCTCCTACTGCTGCTGCAGTTTCACCAGATAGGACAATTTGTCCTCCACCTTGAAGAGTGGCTTCAGCCAGCGTGGCTACTGCGTGGGCAGCTGCTTCACTGCGGGCACAGGAAGGGAAAGGAGAATTAGGAAGGCCAGACAAACCAGTAACTCCCTTCCAGTAGCATCCATTTTAGCCAGGCATCACATGTCGAGAGAACAAATCCAGTCAGGAGGGATCCTCACCTGGTCCAGATGAAGTTACCCAGAGGAGAAAATCCACAGTGGAAGAGGAATGTATGGGCAGAAGCAGCTTCCACTGGCTTTTTTCTGCTTGCAGATCCCTTCGTCTGACCACCCCTGCCTTCTTACCTTCACATCCTTTTGCTGGGGACTTTACTAAAAGCTTTCAGACAATGTATAGACCCGTTTTGGTTTGGAAAGACCTTGAAGATCATCAAGTTCAACCATTAACCCAGCACTGACAAAGGCCACCACTAAGCCACGTCCCTGAGCAGCACACCTACACGTCTAAGTATCTCCAGGAAACAAGTCACAGCACACGGCTCCTTCCTGCCTCTGCTTTCTGGTACAAAACTCACTCTTTTGGCACTGTCCCATTCCAGGTCTCTACACGTTTTCAAGCTCTACCCTTTATTACTGATTCAGCCAGTTCTTCTTGCACTGGAACAGGCCCAGAGGTTTACCATTACCAGGATCCCATCAGCAGCTCTGTATTTAGCTGGGATGGAGCACTTCTCCCCAGCCAAGGGGTTTAATAATTCTTCTTAATGAGTGATCGGTAGCTCAGCACAGGATTCTTAAATTTCTTCATACAAATGAGGTCAGCCCAAAAGTCCTTCCCGTGCAGCAATCCTGCTGTGAAAACAGCCAGGATCAGGTGTTCAGGGAGGAGCATGGACAATCCTTCCCTTCCTACACCCTCTCAGCTTCCGACGCTCGGGAATGTATCGATTTCCCACGGCAGAAACTGCACCTGCACCATCAGCTCTGATTTGTTTCATCACCTTTGGAACCCATTTATGCTTCGTTTTTGCTGCCACAACATCCTGTAGCAACGAGTTCCAGGTTTCATTAGGTGTTGTGTGAAGAAGCATGACATGATGACACTCCAGAAGCTACTGCCTGAGTCTGGCTGGGCAGCCCCCAGGTCTGAGATGCCAGGAGCAGAAAATCACTGTTTCCTTGTTTTCCTCATGATTTCATAGACTTCCCAAGAATCTCCTTCCCAAGCTGAAGAGCCACAGCCCACTTAGTGTGCAAGGTCTCATCCTGCCTTCTGATCACTCATCTTTTCCAGACTTTTTCTAAATCTAAGACAGCTTGTTGAGGGGGGTGACCATTTCTCACACTATTCGAGATGCAGACACACCAGGAATTAGTCCAGGGGCCTAATCCTGGCTTGTCCTTTATGTCTTTCCCTTTAATTCCTGGGATTCAACTTTTTTGACAATACCTGCTCAGCAGTGACAAAATACTGGTGGAGGACAGTTCCTCACTGGGTATATACAGGAGATACTTCTTATCACTGTGCATTTCCTGACATCAGGTTTTACTTGCCCTCTGGTGGCACCAAGTTCTGTGCCCATCCTTCAGCAGCTCTCCAGACTTTTCCAAACCTTTTGGACAAGTTTTATCTACTTCTGGTGACTTACTACTAATCACAAAGTTCTCCCAAACCCACCTCCTTCCTGCAGCTTCATCTCCTACCTCTTCCTACCTTAATGAACTAAACAAGTAGGTATTTTCTTTAGCACTTCTTGTGGAAAAGAGATTTGAGGAGCCACCAAGGAGCTTCCTCTAGGATGCTCTTCCTTAACTGCTCTACTCAATCTCTGGTAAACCAATTGACTCCAATTATTTTCCAAGTATTTCCTCCCCATTAATTCTCATGCCTAATTTTCTGGTTACATGCTGTGCACTTCCCAACTGGATTCACTCCAGTGAATGGGTGGATTTCTAAATGGCCCCTCTGTCTTTTCTCAGAGCAGCTCTTAAACACTCCTAGTGAGCCAGAAAGTTTTCTTGTTCTGCTTTCTTACTCCCTTCAGCTAATATAATGGTGATCCCACAGGGACAGTGGGATCAAGTGCACCACCCCCAAGTGTGCAGATGACACCAAGCTGTGTGGTGTGGTGACACACCTGAGGGATGGGATGCCATCCAGAGGGACCTGGACAAGCTGGAGAAGTGAAGACCATGTGAACCTCAGGAGGTTCAACAAGGCCAAGTGCAAGGTCCTGCCTATGGGTGGGAGCAATCCCAAGGACAAATCCAGGCTGGGAGGAGAATGGATGGAGAGAAGCCCTGAGGAGAAGGACTTGGGGGTGTTGGGGGAGGAGAAGCTCAACAGGAGCCAGCATCATGTGCTGGAGCCCAGAAACCACCCTGTGTGTCCTGGGCTGGCACCAGCAGGGTGACCAGCAGGGCCAGGGAGGGGATTGTCCCCTCTGCTCTACTGAGACCCCCCTGCAGGGCTGGGGCCACCTCTGGGGTTCCCAACACAGGAAGGACATGGAGCTGTTGGAGAGAGGCCAGAGGAGGCCCCGGAGATGATGGGAGGGCTGGAGCAGCTCTGCTCTGGAGCCAGGCTGGGAGAGTTGGGGTGTTCAGCCTGGAGAAGAGAAGGCTCCAGGGAGACCTGAGAGCACCTTCCAGTGCCTGAAGGGGCTCCAGGAAAGCTGGGGAGGGGCTTGGGACAAGGGCAGGGAGGGCTGGGCTGAGGGGGAATGGCTTTAACCTGGATGGTGAGACACTGGCCTAGGTTGCCCAGTGAGGTGATAGATGCTCCAATCCTGGAAACATTCAAGGTCAGGTTGGACAGGGCTCTGAGCAACCTGATCTAGTGGGAAGATGTCCCTGCTCACTGCAGGAGGTTGGACTAGATGGCCTTGAAAGGTCCCTTCCCACCCAAACCCTTCTGTGACTCTGTGACTCTCTCTTGAACCTGCAGAGAAGATGCTGCAGGAAGGCTGACTGCAGCACAGCCAGCCCGGGTGAGCACAGGTTTACTGGTGTAACCAGGAGTTTACTGGTGTAACCAGAAGTTTACTGGTGTAACCAGGGCTTGACTGGTGTAACCTGTTTCCCAGACTTCACACAGCACTTGTTTGAATCCACTGTCAAGGGCAATTGATTGTTTTGCTCATCTGTTACAGCTGCATCCCTGATAATAATAATGACCTGCAGCATAAAAAGCTTTTTCCAGTGTCCTCCTAAACGTTGATTGGTTCAAATCAATTAATTAATTGCCCACCTCCATTTTATCCTCTTTTACTAGAAGGCCTAACCCCACCCTCAAACCTGACAGAGGTTGTGCCACCCATGCTGTCATGCTGCTGGCAGATGCACTGCTCTCCATGGAACCATGAAGGACTCAGCAGCCACCGGAGCAGGGTCCAGAGATGGCACCTTTCAGCTCCATTAGGCACAAAGTTTCCAGAGTTGGGAAGATCCACCAGCTTTCAAGGACCAGAGTCCTGCTGAGATCTTCCTACAGGCAGGGGAAAGACCACAGTCCTATAGCTGAAGCTACAAGGAGCCTTTTGTGGCAAAGGAAAAAGTGCACCTATTCCACACGGAACGGTGTTGGAGGAGAGTCACCTAGAAAGGTCTCCAGATCTGGCACAGGCAGCAGACAAAGAGGGTGACAACGAGCTGGAAAATAAAGAGCAAGGCCCCTCATTCCCACTGCAATGCTGCTACAGGCTTTGCATCACTCCTGAACTACAAGCTTTCCTGGGAATAAACAGGTCTGACCCCATCTTGAGGCACAGCAGAGGCTAAATGACTTGTTGAAGGATTCCTATTTAGTTCTCACAACCCTTCTTTTTGCTAAAGAGTCTCAATTTCTGAAGCTAATAAAGGAAAAGAAACTGCTCGTTGTGACTTTAAGAGCTAAAACTAGTGGTGATGGGATGCAATTAAATCAAGAGCACTCTGATGTGTGAGTCCAGAAAAACTGCTCAAAAATACAGAGAAAAAACTATCACCTGGAATTGTGCAGAATCCAGAGCCTGCAAGTCAGATTCCAGAAGGTGGGGCTTTTGTCCTGCAATTCCCTGCCTGGTTACTTTGGCTGTTCTTCTTAGAGAGTTCTAAAATAGTTCACTTGCTTTTAAAAGGCAACTTCATAGTGAAACTATTAGCAAAAAACCTGCTTAACTCAGTTGTATGGTAGCAGAAAAGAACTACCTGATGGACCTGGTCAGAAAATTGGTTCTGTTCTAGCTCAAACCAGGACAGAAACAGTTCTAGGTGTGTCCATGTCTCAGTTGTAACTTGGAAGCAAGATGCTGAATGCCCCCAGGATCAAGGTGGCTCCTTTATCATAGAAGAGAATCACAGACTGGTTTGGGTTGGAAGGAACCTTAAAGATCATCCAGTCCCACCCCTGCCTGGGCAGGGACACCTCCCACCATTCCAGGCTGCTCCAAGCCCCATCCAACCTGCCCTTCAACACTGCCAGGGATGGGGCAGCCACAGCTTCCCTGGCCAACCTGGGCCAGGCTCTCCCCACCCTCACACTAAAGAATTTCTTCCTAATGTCCAACCTAAATCTCCCCTCTTCCAGTTCTGATCCACTGCCTCTTGTCCCCTCACTACAAGCCCTTGTCAAAAGTCCCAATTTGTGCCTACAATGTGGTCTTGGAGCTTCACTCCAACCACCAGCACTGTGGATTTGTGCCTTGTCCTAACCCATGGCTGCTCAGTCAACAGCCCCTAGACCAGAATCCCTGTTTGGATGAGGAAGATGTTTTGTCTGCACCCCAGCAGTGGGAAGCCTCCCAGGTTTCCTGTGGTGCTCCTGCTCTTCCAGGGTGCAGCTCTGCTGTGCCACAGCCATTCCCAGCTTCTGAGAACAGCAGGTAAAGCTTTAACTCAGCAGAGCTGACCAAAGGCACTGCTTCCTGCTGCATGGACCTGTAGAGGACTACACTGTGGGTCTTGGTAACCTGAGTACAACCACAGATCTAAAAGAGCTCGTTCCAAGGTGTAGAGGCAGCATTACCCCTGCAGCTCACTCACCTTCTAATTCAGAAACACATCTGGGAGCAATGCCCAGAACACTGGCCTCTGGAGGAGATCCTGATTTCTGGAGAGGGACCATACAGACACCACAGGATCATTCAGCCTTAGGCACTAATAACACTGAGGGAAACCCAGACCAGCAGGCTCAAAAGGTGCTACTAGCACATCACAACTCTTCCTTGCTCAGCAAGCTCAGTTCGGTAACTGGACCCTTGCTCTACAAGATCATTTACAGGGTAAAGTTACTACCCATATTCTTCCCTTTCAGGAAATTTCCATGTCAGTCTTATTCTCTGGTTACAGTGGAAATGAGGAACTGTCCTGCAGACACCTGGACATGGGCTGACACAGGAATTTGCTACAGAAAAGCCTCTACTGGGACTGCACACGTGGGTCTTTGCACCATTAGAGTGAAAACTTAAGAAGGAAAGGTCATGCGTGGATGGTTCAAGCCCTCAGCTCTCACCCATACCTGTTGAGTGCCATGGTAACAGTTGCTCCTTGTTGCATCTCCTGAGATGCTGCCACTGCTGCTTCTGCTAACGATGCCACCGCCTGCGTGGCCTCCGATGCCTGCGTCGTTTGGATGGTCATCTCACCCCCCTGTAGCGTTGCCCAGTTCTGCTCCACCTGTGGGCAACAGACAAAAAGAAAGGCCCTGAGATTGGACATCATCCCACGAATGCACAGTTGCTTCCTAAAATGAAAGAGCCAGATAGTTTCGAGAGGTCTTTGCAGAATCCTGCCCATGCTCTGACTCTGAGAGACAGGGGGGGAAAAACAGGAGGAAGCCTGGGATCCACCTGAGAACATTGCTGGACCCTACAATCCTCTATCAGCCATGAGTGAGTTTCTCTAGTCCACCCCCAGTTTTAGCTGCTGCTCTCCATATGTTCAGTCTTCAAACAAGAACTTTTCTCACACACCCCATAAACCTCTGTGGAGCCCCCCAACCTCCCACAAATCCCTTTTGTCCAGCCAGATCCACCACAAAACTGGACAGTTTTGATTGTTACTGGACTGGGATCACTGCCTCCCAGTTCATTAACTAGATGCTGGAAGCCCAACATGGATCACATCCTGCCTCACTGTTTCCATTGGTCTCCACCCACTCCCTGTCACTCCAGGGCACAGTCCACGTTCCCACTCAGGATTTATTTGTACAGCACTTGTGAACTCAGATGGGTTTGAGCCAACTGGAATTCCTTTGTGCTGCAGAAATATACTTAATAAAAGAAGCTGGCAGATGGCAAGTACTCTGCTCATGTATTTCAGGTACTTCCAGTTCCCTTCCTTCAGACCTTTATGGAGATAAGTTGCATATTATTTCAAGTTCACCCAGTCTTGGTTGCTCATTTTCCACCTTGCCCGCCTTTCTCCATTTGGGACTTCCCTGCTCATGAGCTAATGGTGTGCATGGCCACAAAATCCACCAGGATGGGAAGTAGAAATATGCACTGGACCAAAAAAATACTAAAGAAGTGGAGCAGGAAGACCCATCAGCTGACAAAGCCTACTGGCTGCTCTACAAGATGAAGATCTTCCTCCCACCCTCCCACCACTATTCTCATCCCCATGAATCACAGAATGGTTTGGGTTGGAAGGGACCTTAAAGATCATCTAGTTCCAACCCTCCTGCCATGGGCAGGGACACCTCCCACCAGCCCAGGTTGCTCCAAGCCACATCCAACTTGGCCTTGAACACTTCCTGGGAGGAGGCAGCCACAACCTCCCTGAGCAACCTGTTCCAAATGTTTCAGACCACTCACCATCTTGAGACACACCAATAAGAATGCCAGAGAAGGTGATGAAGTAAAAAAAACCCCAAAACCCTCAATTTGTTAAGATGGAAGAAGCTAATAAGTCCACAGAAGCAGAGTTGGCGCAAGGTTCCCCACAAAAGGACAAGTCAATTTTGCTGCCTTTGGGCAAGAGAAAAGGGTTAGTCCCATCACAGGATGAAGAAGGAGAGAGAACCTGTTGTGCTCTCACTCACATCTATCACACACTCCTCAGCAGCTGCCAATCTGGTTTTCCAGCACTTGGGCAAAAGCACAACTGGCGTTCGTCGGAGCTCTTTAGCCGTCCCCGGCCGTCTGACGTTCATGGCAACTGCTTCATTCTCCTGTGCCCAGAGCTGACCCTGGGCAGAAGGATCCAAAGAAGGGAGGAAGCAGTGAGATAGTGCATGGCGAAAAGGAGAAAGGAAGTTGTTTTTAGAGAAGGCAAACATCTTTTAGGAAAGATGCAACCAAGTTGGAGGGCCCGGAGAGGGAGAAGCCGCAGGTAGGAGAGGGCAGGAGAGAGTCAGACTGAGTGTGTGGTTCTCGTTGCTGAAACCCAACTGAAGGGAACCTGAGCTGGGAAAGACACCCTTCCCACCACCATACAGGAGAGGAACAGACATACACGTTTTCAAATACACAACAGTACACGTTTGAGTGATCAGGCAGGTCTCCACGGTGACCTAGATCAGCCTGCAAAGATGCCTAAGCTGTTCCAGACCCGGGGCAAAGTCAGGCCTGGAAAAGAAGTGGGGATTGTCCAGGTGTATCACTGCACCAACACAAAGGTTGTCCTGCTGAGATACCTGCTCCCTGCTGTTCTACATCCTCTAAGCACATGGATTTGCTCAGAACTAACTCAGATCTTCACACAGCACGAGATAGCAGGACCAAAATGTCCCTAGAGCAGCTGCCAGCAGGCTGGGGATCTGTCTGCACCCATCCCCAGGGCAAGTTTACTTCCCTACCTTTATTTTGTCCAAGATAGTGCTCAGATGTTCTGCTCATGTTGGGAATTAGCTGCCTGTGTTCCCTGATTCCTCTTTGTGCCTTTGAAAAACATCTTTCAGATCTCAGGAGATATAACTTGGTCTGCAAAACCCCTCAAAGCAGCTGCAAAGTACTTCAAGGTCATGGCCCCAGAGTCAGGTTGTTCCACCGTGGGTCTGAGATGGAAACAGGCCCTGGTGCAGAGCAAAGCTGTTCCGTGCTGCCACCTGTCGCTGTGACAGGCTATCCATGCAGAGGGGACCAGACCTTACAGAAATTCTGGCATGGAAAAGGGCAGGAAACAACCTGGAGCCCAGTCTTAAGGTAGGGTTTTTAGTGACAAGGGTAAAAATATATATATATTTTAAAAAATCTTCATAATCTTAAAGGAATGTTCCTTAAATGCACACAAAAACGTTATTACTTAATTAAATAAAGGGGAGGAAAATAAATGCATGTAAATTGGAGTGTTCAGATTGAAACCATTGAAATGGTCTGATCAAGTCCTCAATAGAAGCAACTTGACCCACTTGTAAAGCAGTGGAAGAAACTTGCACAGTAAAGGTAACAGTAACTGGGCAGGACCTGCTGCTGTCTCCCAACTGTGCATCTGCAGGTTCATGGAATTGTTCTGGTTGGAAAAGACCTTTAAGATCCTCCAGTCCAACCATTCCCCCAGCCCTGCTAAGGCCACCACTGCCCCATGTCCCTCAGCACCATCTCCAGGGCTTGGAAACCCCCCCAGGGATGGGGACTCCCCCCCTGCCCTGGGCAGCCTGGGCCAGGCCCTGACAACCCTTGCCAGGAAGGAATTGTTCCCCAGATCCAACCTCAACCTCCCCTGGCACAACTTGAGGCCGGTTCCTCTTGTCCTGTAATTTGTTCCTTGGGAGAAGAGACCAACCCCCATGATGAGTGACCCAAGTCTCTCTCTGGGATTGACTTGCAAACCTCCTTAAAAGCTGCAGCAAAGGAACAGTCCCATTTTGTCCAGAGATCCATGGCCAAAGACTCACAGGATTTGCCCAGAGCTGAGCAACATCTTTTGCTAACCACAGGTTCAAAACACCCCAGGCATCACTCCCAACCCTCAACTGACAACCCAGCATCCAGGACCTACAGCACACATGAAGCAGTTATTAAATAAGAATGAGGAGTGTGCACTTGTGCAGGTCATTAAGTCTCTATCTGCTACAGCAGATCTCACAAAATAAATCAGCTATCAGAGATACGAAAACTATGAAATGCAGGAGTGAGGCTTCCACCATAACTGCATTTGTAGACTCCTGAGTCAAGGTGGCAACAGTTCAGCACTTCCTACATACACATTCATACCATCTCATGTTCACATGTGCTACTCCTTCAAACTGAGGGGTGGGGAAGAAAGGCTTGGTGTTTTCTGTGACCACTTGGTTCTAGAAAATGTTTCTCCCGAGTGAAGTTCAGAGAGGACAATTCTGCTCAGTTCTGTGCACTGTGAACATGACCCAGGTTCTTACCTCTCCATCAGTCACTGCAGAGTAATTGACTTGTGCGACGGTCACTGTGGTTGGCAACTCGGAGGCATCGGCCAGCGTGGCCACTGTAGCACCAGTGCCAACCTGGGGGAGTCAACAAAACGGGGTTGAAGACACTTGTTCTGGCAGGAAAATGTCCACAGAATTCAGGCAAAGGGGGACTCAACTGATCTCAGATTAAAAAAAAACAACCCATCCATCCTACGGAGAATAAAAGCAACTGCAGAGCTCACAGAAAATACGGAGCTGACTGGAAGGGCTGGGGGAGGAAATCATGGGCTAGAGCCATCACTTCCATGGAGGTGATGGGAGGGCTGGAGCAGCTCTGCTCTGGAGACAGGCTGGGAGAGTTGGGGTGTTCAGCCTGAAGAAGAGAAGGCTCCAGGGAGACCTGAGAGCACCTTCCACTGCCTGGAGGGGCTCCAGGAAAGCTGGGGAGGGGCTTGGGACAAGGGCAGGGAGGGATGGGAGCAGGGGGAAGGGTTTCCAGCTGGCAGAGGGAGCTGGAGCTGAGATGTGAGGGAGAAATTCTGGGCTGTGAGGGTGGGGAGAGCCTGGCCCAGGTTGCCCAGGGAAGCTGTGGCTGCCCCATCCCTGGCAGTGTTGAAGGGCAGGTTGGATGGGGCTTGGAGCAGCCTGGAATGGTGGGAGGTGTCCCTGCCCATGCAGGGGGGTTGGATCTGGATGATCTTTAAGGTCCCTTCCAACCCAAACCATTCTATGAGCCTAGGATAATCCGTGGCAGCTTCCAGAGAGGATATGGCCCAGTAGCAGGTTTTGCAGAGCCCTCCTGCTGTCCCCTATGATCACACAGAACACAGAGTCCTTGCTGTCCTCACCAGGAGCAGCAGCAGGAGACTGCTGCCATTCCCAGGCAGGAGTGTGGGGTGCAGGGGGAGCAACCTGCTTCTCCCAGGAGATGGAAGTCACTTAAAAAATCACAGAGCAGTCCTGGATCAGAACACCCTGCCCATCACCCTCATTTATCACACTCCTTGCTCACCCTTCACTGCATCTCTTGTCTCCAGGCACTTGGCAAACTTGAGTTCATCCTCAACATGCCAGTGCCTTTGGAAATGACCTGTTCCCCCTGTAGCAGCTGGGAGGACAATGGCAGGGAGATGCCCAGCTTTGCTTCTAAGGAGGATGAAACCTGTACATGCTAAGAAGTCCCTGGGGTCTCAGGTCCACCTACATGTACGTTGACAGGTGAGCAAACAGAACCAGCCTGGAAGGTCTGCCTGGCTATGGTGGGGGGGACAATCCCTGAAAAAGCCTTCATATGAAACCCCCCCCAACCAAACTCACACATCATGTTTTTATCTTCATGGTTGTGAGACCAACCAAGAGAAAAGGATGTTTGAGACTTCATTAAAAGCCATGATGCTCAAGAGGGACCAATCGTTGGGCTGACTGGGTGTGGGAGGGCAAAGGTGGTTTGGAGGCAGAACTACAGGGGAAACTGAGGCTCAAATCCCACCCATGAGGAGCTCTTGGGAAGTTTCACGAGAACAATTAAGTTTTTGACATCCTGAGCTCCCAGAATCTGCTTCCCCCACAAGGGGAGCACAGGGAGAGCAGCAGCACTGCTTGGCCACTTCCTGGACAAAGCCCCTTCTGCCCTGAATCCTGCTCTGTCAAATGGTGGAAGAGGCCTCTTCAGGACAGGGGCTTCATGAGGATAAAGCTATATTTGGTGTGTGCAATATTTTGTGTCAGACTTCAGGTGTAAGATGAAGAGGAGGCACATTGGTTGGAAAAGACATTTAAGATCACCCAGTCCAACCGTTCTCCCAGCCCTGCCAAGGCCACCACTGCCCCATGTCCTTTAGCACCATCTCCAGGGCTTGGAAACCCCCCCAGGGATGGGGACTCCCCCCTGCCCTGGGCAGCCTGGGCCAGGGCCTGACAACCCTTGCCAGGAAGGAATTGTTCCCCAGATCCAACCTCAACCTCCCCTGGCACAACTTCAGGCCATTTCCTCTCCTCCCATCACTGCATCCCACTGCCACCACAGGCAGGAACTGCATTTGTTTATAAATGGGTTTGGTGAATACAGGTCAGATCCCTGGACCAACTATCTGGAGAAATGCTTGTGCTGCCACAACAGGAAAACAAGGGATGGGAGTAGGGAAGGGAGAGGATGAGACTCCTTCTTTGGGTGGGAACGTTGGGTTAACAAGCCTGTGGGCTCAGTCATACAGATAAAGACAAAATTCTTGAAGGACAAATTCAGCTCCCAAAAGGAGTTTGCTCTAAACCACCTCCCTGACACAGGCATCTTGATCCCAAGTCAACTGTGGTGGAAATGCAAAGGGTCTCACCCACCTGGATGAGGGACACGGTGCCATCAGGGTTACTGAAGGTCTGCACCACTGTCTGTGAGGGCACCAGGTGGGCTATACTGTGCGTGGTGGTTGTTTGCTGCTGTGTCTGCTGGTCCTCAAAGGCATAGAGCAGGTCCTCACGCCCATGCTGCTTGTAGCAGTTCTTCACGATGGTCCGCAGCGCTTGGGTCCACGACACCTACCAGCAGAAGGAGAAAACCACTGAAGAGACACTACAAAAGTTTCCTGAGCCACAGCAGTGGTTATTTTTACACAGTTTAATTGGGAAGTTTTCAACAGATCCTCAAACCAACCAAAGGCTCCCTTATCTAATCCCTCTCTGCTCATTTCCACCCCTTTTCTTGCCCCAGGAAACCACTCTGGAGAGCTCCTGTGTTGCTGTGACCTGATACAGAACGAGCTCATCTGGCCAAGGATGGAACCTGTTTCAGAAATCTTTCATGCAATCTGAGATCTCCTCTATGAAATCTGTTTTGACAGCTTTGAAGGAATTCTAACTAAGGGACCTAGTCTAGTGGGAGGTGTCCCTGCCCATAGTAGGGGGGGTTGGATCTACATGATCTTTCAGGTCCCTTCCAACCCAAACCATTCTATCATTTGGGTCAACAAGTAGAAAACCCTCCCCACCTAGTAAGGCACCAACTGCCACAGCACCATTTCAGCCTCACCAGGCATCTCCTCCCATCCAACCACACCTACATCAGCACAGGTCCTGTCCCCTTGCACACCCTGGTAACTTTCTTGCATGATCTTTATGACAGGTTGATAGAAACATCACCTGCCTACAGCATCTGTGGCTGTAACTGATACCCAAAAGCTTTTCATCCAGTTCTTTCATTTTTTTTTCCTGGCTCCTCTGCACATCCTTGATGACCTTCCTTTAAGTGCACAGGTCCCTGCTGCTCAGGATGGGTCAGTATCCTTTCATGAGGCTGTGGCACAGACTCTGCAGTAAATCACTCAATTGTGGAATGGTTTGGGTGGGAAAGGACCTTAAGGATCCTCTACTTCCAACCCCCCTGCATGGGCAGGGACATCTCCCACCATTCCAGGCTGCTCCAAGCCCCATCCAACCTGCCCTTCAACACTGCCAGGGATGGGGCAGCCACAGCTTCCCTGGGCAACCTGGGCCAGGCTCTCCCCACCCTCACACAGTGAGGAATTTCTTCCTAATGTCTAGGAATGTCTAAATGACCTGCATCCTTGGAGAGCAAACTTGTCTTAGGCTGGGGTAGGATGCTTCACAAGGCCAAAGAGAGGAGCAGGTTCTGCAGCTAGTGAAAAGGGACCTGCTGCAGAAAGAGATGTGGTTCCAACACTGCTCATCACGCAACCCCAGCAGGGACCGGGCAGATGGAAGGTTGTGCCTTTCTCATCCCACTGCTCTCCCAGACTGAATGTCTGACACAAAGTCCAGGCAGTGCTGATGTCATGACTCCGTCTGTCACCAAAGGGGAAAACTATTCCTACAAGAACTAGTCACAAGCCCCTGCTCTCCAACTGGAGGCAGGCAGAGGGGACACACACCCGCTGCTTCTGCTCCTCTGTGCGGACGTCGCTGCGAACGTTGGCCCATGGAATGTCCTCAGGCCACCAGATGGGCTTGCAGCTTTCCTTGCCCCAGCCTGGTTTCCCCCGACCTGTGGAATACTTCAGCATCTCAGGGATGAAAGCTCGCAGCTGTGCCTGGAACAGAACACATAAGAGGGTTGAGAAGACTTTAGGAACCCAAATCTCTGCTTGCTTTGAGGTGCATGGTACGTTGTTACGTTCAACTTCCACAGTTGTTGGAACCATCAACTGGAAGAGACCTGGATGCCTAAGGAAGATGGACAAATACTGCACCATCTTCTCCCAAGACTCAGCTGAGAACAGCTCAGTAGCAAGAGGAAGAGCAGCAACAAAGTTAAGCCAGCCAGTTACAACCATAAGGCACAAACACACACTGTCTTAACCCTGTGTGGTTCAAACACCACCATGAAGAGAGCAAGCCAGCCTGAAAGGGAGGACAAAGAATAGATTCTCAAAATCATGCAGAAAAAACCCACCCTCAGTGTCCCCACAGGAACTCAGACGTGAGCTGATGTACATTTTACAGAGGTGCTGCAAAGAGGATGGAGCTTCAGTGAGCTGCTCAGATGGAAAAAACACAATCCCACCCCAACTTCTCCACCCCTGTAGAACGTGACACACACTGGCTAATTTTCTGGATATACCTTTAACTTTTGCCAGAGTGGAGACACCTTTCAACCTGATTTTACTCCTCAGCACCCACAAAAACTGGTCAACTAGTGACCACCTTTAGTATCAGAACACAACACCTTAAAAACAGACTTGGAAAGCAAACAGAGGAGATATGTCACCAAGTGCAAGTGACATCCTTAGCATTGCCAAAGAGAATCCAAAACTCACACAAGGTTTTATGACACAGTTGGGTTTTGTACCAGGGACTAGCTGGAGCCTCAGGAAAACGCTGGTGCAGCTGCAGAAACAGAGCAGGAAGAGGAGGGAGTGGTCACAGCCATGTCAGAGGAAACCACATTAACTTCTGGAGGACTTATCACCCATCCCTGATCTTCTGCAAGACTGTCCCTTCCTCCCAGCCATGATCCCACTTGAATGACATGCAGGTTTGTCTGGATATGGTATCCGCTGGCTCCAAGCTGTAAATCAACTCCTTTCCAAGCTGCCCTTTCCATGCTAGCACAGGAATTCTGCACTCAAGTCCCCCAGCCTGGCAGGGGAATGGAGGAATGTTCTGGTAAAAAGAAAACCATTTCTGTGCAAGCACAACTTCTCAGGTTGCACACAGTTTGCAGCAGTGGCCAGGGACTTCAAAGACACTAAACACCCAGTATCACTGTGGGGCCATGTAGAGCCTACCTGCTGCACAGCCTAGAAGAACCAACCCTGCTCAGAGAAGCAGCTGCATTTCTGTTCTTCTACTCCACTGACACCCTGAGCAAGCTCAACTCGTACAAAACCCTGAATGGAGGCACAAAAACCCACATGGGTGCCCTTCAAACTGGAAGAGGGGAGATTTAGGTTAGACATGAGGAGGAAATTCTTCACTCTGAAGGTGGGAAGACCCTGGCCCAGGTTGCCCAGGGAAGCTGTGGCTGCCCCATCCCTGGCAGTTTTGAAGGGCAGGTTGGATGGGGCTTGGAGCAGCCTGGGCTGGTGGGAGGTGTCCCTGCCCATGCAGGGGGGTCGGAACTAGGTGATCTTTCAGGTCCTTTCCAACCAAACCATTCCATCATTCTATGGTTTTTCCCAGCCCAGGCCCAGCCTGTCTGTGATGCACCTTCCACTGCAGGGCCACCCACCCCCTGACACACCTCAGGATCCCTGCTCCAGGCCCCATTTATTCCAAGGAACCTGCTGAGGTCACAGAGTTGCCTGGTGCAAAAACAGTTAAAAGCTCCTTCCCAGAAGTGCTCTCTGCAAACCATGCTCCTTGTTACCAGATGGATTAATTACTGGTCCTAGGGAGTGCAGCAGCTCAAGCTACTCACAAGCACTTGTTAAGGAGGGTTTGCCTTTAATCCACCAGGGAGACAATCAGCAGCAGTGTTACAACCTGCTCCAGCATGAGGACTTCTCTAATTAGTGCCATAACGAGACCTCGCCCAGGCTCCAACAGAGGCTACAGCTCTGAGACAAAGACCCTGCATCTCCCAGGGTGCAGCTGGGAGGAACCAGTGGGAGCCACGTGTTCTGCTGACTCTGTCCACAAACCACCTGAAAACCAAATCTCTGCTAAAAAACAAACCCAGCAGCTCGTTCCCATTTGCACATTCACCAGCTCCGGAAAGGGTTCAGATAATCTCCAGCATGGAGGGTTTGAGAGAAACTGTAAGAAATGTCTCTCTGACACCCTTTGGTACAGAAATCATAAAACAGTTTGGGTTGGAAGGGATCTTTAAGATCATCCAGTCCTACCCCCTGCATGGGCAGGGACACCTCCCACCATTCCAGGCTGCTCCAAGCCCCATCCAACCTGCCCTTCAACACTGCCAGGGATGGGGCAGCCACAGCTTCCCTGGGCAACCTGGGCCAGGCTCTCCCCACCCTCACAGCCCAGAATTGCTCCCTCACATCTCAGCTCCAGCTCCCTCTGCCAGCTGGAAACCCTTCCCCCTGCTCCCATCCCTCCCTGCCCTTGTCCCAAGCCCCTCCCCAGCTTTCCTGGAGCCCCTTCAGGCACTGGAAGGTGCTCTCAGGTCTCCCTGGAGCCTTCTCTTCTCCAGGCTGAACACCCCAGAAACTAGAGTGTCTTTTAAGCTTTAACACGAGGTCAAGTGTTAGTGGTGCTGAGCTACTCCTAATTCTACCACCTGCAGTGGCCCAAAGCTCAGACAACCCCACTCCAGCCCTGGGAAGTTCTCCCGTGTGTGGAGCACCCAGCAACGCTCCGCTCTCAATGTTTATGCCCTGGTCAGAAAAGTTGTTTCTAAAAGGCAGCAAAACATGTGGCTGGGAATTGTCTACCTGTGCCCCCAGTTCAGCCTCAGGATCTCCAAAAAAGCAGCATCTGGGAAGAGCAAAGTTGAGTCCTTGCAGGACCTCAGCTGGAGCCGAGAGGGGATGAGGGCAAAGCAGCCACTGGTTGTGCTCCCTGACCCCTCTTTCTGCAGCAGACAACTTTAGACTAATAGTTCATTAAGCTTAAAAGTTCCAATTAAATATTCTGGTTAAAAAACCAGGCAGCAACCAAACTGTCATCATGAAATTTCCTGCTCTGAAAACCCACATGGCCCTGACAGAACTCGGAGGTCTCTCAATGGGTGATTTCTGGCAGGATAGGAGCGAGTTTGTTGCTGCCATAAATCCCTCATGGCAAGGAGAAGGTGGAGGATGAGCCTGTTGAGGGTGTCCTCAACAAGAAGCAAGAGCACTTGGCACCCAGCAGGTGCAGCATTTCATGCCTGGCCACAGGAATCAAACCCAAAATTAACAAGCTGGCAAGCAGAGCAAAAAGCAGGAGGTGCTGTGGGTCTCCCCACAGAAGTGTCTGCTCATCTCATGGATTTACTCTTTATGCAAATCTATCTTCTCCTCCACCCTGAAACCATGGCCAGGTTAAGACTGACTAGTTCTAATGTTTCAGAGGGACCCACCTTGGGATAGAGTCACAGAAACATATAATCACAGAATCATTTTGGTTGGGAAAGACCTCTAAGATCATCACATCCAACCCTTCCCCAGCCCTGCCCAGTCCTCACTGCCCCATGTCCCTCAGCACCATCTCCAGGGCCTGGAAACCCCTCCAGGGATGGGGACTCCCCCCTGCCCTGGGCAGCCTGGGCCAGGCCCTGACAACCCTTGCCAGGAAGGAATTGTTCCCCAGATCCAACCTCAGCCTCCCCTGGCACAACTTGAGGCCGTTCCCTCTGGTCCTGTCGCTTGTTCCTGGGGAGCAGAGCCCGACCCCCCTGGCTCCAACCTCCTCTCAGGCAGCTGCAGAGCCAGCAGGTCTCCCCTCAGCCTCCTTTGCTGCAGGCTCAACACCCCCAGCTCCCTCAGCTGCTCCTCACAAGTTCTCCAGACCCTTCTCCTTCAGCTCCAGCCCCTTCCCCAGCTCCGGGGCCCTTCCCTGGACACGCTCCAGCCCCTCCATGTCCTTCTTGTCCTGAGGGGCCCAGCCCTGACCCCAGGATTCCAGGTGTCCCCTCCCCAGTGCCCAGCACAGGGGGACCATCCCTGCCCTGCTCCTGCTGGCCACCCCAGTGCTGACACAAGCCAGGATGCTGGTGGCCTCCTTGGCCACCTGAGTACATGCTGGCTCATCTTCAGTTGGCTGTCAACCATACCCCCAGGTCCAGGCTGCCCCTCTTGGGATCACCACCCCCACCACCTGGAGAGATGAGCACTGGACACAACTGTTGTACTTGCTGGAAACAGGCACCATGTAGGCTTTGAGCTTAAATGCCACAAGAGCAGGCAGCTGCCTGCATGGGACAGGTGAACACTCATCCCTGCATCCAGCACCTCACAGGACTCCCTGCCCTTCCCACTCTGCTGGAACAACCACCCAGGGCTTCAGCTCAGCTGCACGGGGACCCAGTTCCTAATTCTGGGGTAGCTCCACTGTAAAACAAGGATGGTCCCTCTGCCATGCAGCAACGACCTGCTGGAGAGCAGAGCCACAGGCTGTCCCCACAGCACAGCTCTGCCCTGGACCAGCAGGGAGCACCAGAAAGCCTCACACCTGGAGGTGGGATCCAGCACTGTGGGATCATCCCTTCCCAGCCATGGAGAGGATCTGGCTGCAGCAAACTGAGTTTAGGGAACAACTTCCAGTGCTTGGCTTCTCCTACATACCAATGGGCATGAACATAAGGGGGTCTACAGGAAAGCTGGGGAGGGTCTTCTGACAAGGGCACTTAGCAAGAGGACAAAGAGAAACGGATTAAAACTGGAAGAGGGGAGATTGAGGTGAGACATGAGGAGGAAATTCTTTTCTGTGAGGGTGGGGAGAGCCTGGCCCAGGTTGCCCAGGGAAGCTGTGGCTGCCCCATCCCTGGCAGTGTTGAAGGGCAGGTTGGATGGGGCTTGGAGCAGCCTGGGCTGGTGGGAAAATATCACAGACTTTGTATAAACCTTGCAGCTTCTCAGATAATGACTTTTCAAGGTAAAAACGGACAAAGCCCTGAGCAACCCAGTTTGACTTTGAAGCTGACCCTGCTTTGAGCTGAAGATTGGATTAAAGACCTCCTGAGATCCCTTCCAAACTGAGTTACTGTTCCTGTCCATGCAAAGGGGTGGATCTAGATGATTTTTAAGGTCCCTTTCACCCTAAACCATCCTGTGATCCTATAAAGATATCTGCTGTTTGGGCTGAAGCTTTTTGCAAGGCAATATGCAAACAGACATGAGGATGATTTTTGAGAGGCCCAGAGAAGCCTTGCTGAAGGTCTGCACAAGCAGGCTGGAAATCCCAGGGACATGTTACATTAGAAATAAAAAAAGTTAAACTAAACAAATCACCTGTTCAGAAAAGCATAAACAAATTCTAGTGTCCTCAGTGAGAGCTGAGGGATGCACTGAGCTCAGCATCACCCAGTCTTACTCCTTAATCATCTCAGTGAGCCACTGAGGAGAAGTTCAGGGGCAAACTCAGCTCTGATGTAGCCAAAGTCCAGAAAGCAACAAGATTCCTCCCTGTAGTGGCTGCAGGGTGACAGCCCCTCTGCACCCTGCTTTTTTTTCCCTGCACATCTGAGGTGGGTGGTGCTCTCTGTTGGCAAGTTTAAAGAAGCATCTTTGCTCAGGTTAGCAAAGGCTTTATTTCCCTCAAGACCACCAGGGAAGCAGAGCAATTAAAAGGAGAGTTATTTTCATCACCTCGTTGAGGAGCCTCTACCACCTGCCTGCTGACACCTGCAGCTGCTGAAAGCTGAGGCCTCATTTTTCCACTCCCCCCCCCCACCCCACCCTCGACTCACCTTTTAATTGTGCTGCCCAATTTATATTTATAAACATTCCAGGTTTTCCACAGGGCTTTGTGCAACTTAGTTGAAAAAGCTCATTTCTTGTTGTGAATACAAAGGGCTGTTTCAGCAGCTCTAGGAATCAAGGCTCCTACAGGAAATAAAGCAGTGATGGCACCTCTAGCAGAGCAACAGTGATGGAGGAGTCAGAGCTGTCAGCCCCTCTTCTCAAATGAATGTGTTTCAAATTGCAATTGTGGCCCAAAAAAAAAAAACCTAACTGAAAAAACAAAGACAGCAGGGTGTCCTCATCATATGCAGCATCTCTGTGTTTTGTTCCTATTTAAAGTTTGCCTTCAAGTCTGGCAAAAACTAGGCAGCAGCTGGGTGCTTTCAGCAACAAAATCATCTCCTGAGCACCACATGCAGCATCTTGCTCCTTGAAAACTCTACAGGAAGACAGACCTGCTGGGTTGTGAAAATCCACCCAGGATTCTGCAGCCCTGTCCATTCATTCTAGTGCTCTGTCCTGCTCTCCAGCTGTTGGAGGATCTTAAAAAGGTTTGAAAGGTTTATTCAGCCTAGAGAAGAGAAGACTCCAGAGGGACCTTACAATGACTTTCCAATACTTGAAAGGGGCCTGTAAGAAGGCTGGGGAAGAGCTGTTCACTAGGGCATGTAACAACAGGACAAGGGGTGATGGCAGAAGGGTGGATTTAAGCTGGACATTAGGAAAAAGTTCTTTAATGTGTGGTGGATCACAGGAACAGGTTGCCCAGAGTGGTGGTGGGGGCCCCATCTCCGGAGACATTCAAGGTCAGGCTTGATGGGGCTCTGGGCAATCAAATCTGGTCTAGTTGAATCTTGCTTATTGTAGGGGGGTTGGGCTAGATGACCTTTAGAGGTCCCTTCCAACCCCAGACATTCTGTGATTTAAAGACACTGGCCTAAATGGGACAGTGATGGTTAGCCAACCAGGACATGAAGAGGGTGAGCCCTGCCCACAGCTGAGGAGAAACCCAGTTCACAAAACTGTTTTGAGTTTCCATATTGCACTAAAAAGATGAGGGTTCTTTTTAACAAGAGACTTGTTTTACCACCAGGAAGCACTGAGAGGACTCAAAATAAGAGGCTTTACATTGCTCTGCTGCTGCAGGGGGCAGGACTGCTGACCAAAGGTCCTGCAGAAGATGAAGAAGAAAAACAGTGTCTCATTTAACAGAGCCATAAGAAGCCTGGGACCACGAGTGCTCCATGTGGGGTAAAAAAGAAAGCCCTGCCAGTAACTAGTGCCTCAGACTGGAGAGCTGCTTCCCACATGGAAATGCAGAGCAACCAAACCCCAGGGGCAACTCATCTTGGCCAAATCTCTGGGCAAGGTTTCCTGAAAACCAAGGCCATCTTTGGAAGGAAAAAAAAAGAAATCTCCAACCTTATTTTTAGCTCAACATGAAAAGTGTTGGTATTTTATCCATAGGGCTCCACGGATATTAGTATTTTATCCATAAAATAGAAGCAGGAAACACTTGGGCAACCTTTGATGTTAAAACATTTCATTTCCAACTCTACCACAAGAAATAAACAATATGCATTATAAATCCAGCTGGATCTCTGAAGGGGGAGCTTGTCACTTTTAATGCTGCTTTGATGGCACGTGCAGCCTTAACAGCCAAACAGCTGGCAGATCTTTTTATTGGCCCTTTCACACGTGCACACACTCTGTGCACTGCCAGCCAGGAGAGTTCCTCAGCCGTGATCCTGGTCTGCACCCACCTCACATCCTGATCTCATTCATCCATCTCTTTCCCTCTTTCATTTCTTCCCACCACTCTGCCAGCAAAAACCTCGTTTGCTTTGCTGCTTCCTCAGAGCCCAGGACCTGTGGGTATGAGCAGCTCCAGCTTCACTATTCACACCAAGCCTGAGCAAATCTCCTCACAAACATCTCCTGCTCCTTGTTTTAACTCTGAGGCACTTCTCTTGCTGCTGCTCAGTTTAAGTAGCATGAGTAGCAGGTCAAGATAGGGGATTTTCCCACTGTATTTGGCTCCTATGAGACCCCCCCTGCAGGGCTGGGGCCACCTCTGGGGTCCCCAACACCAGAAGGACATGGAGCTGTTGGAGAGAGGTCAGAGGAGGCCCCAGAGATGATGGGAGGGCTGGAGCAGCTCTGCTCTGGAGCCAGGCTGGGAGAGTTGGGGTGTTCAGCCTGGAGAAGAGAAGGCTCCAGGGAGACCTGAGAGCACCTTCCAGGGCCTGAAGGAGCTCCAGGAAAGCTGGGGAGGGGCTTGGGACAAGGGCAGGGAGGGATGGGAGTAGGGGGAAGGGTTTCCAGCTGGCAGAGGGAGCTGGAGCTGAGATGTGAGGGAGAAATTCTGGGCTGTGAGGGTGGGGAGAGCCTGGCCCAGGTTGCCCAGGGAAGCTGTGGCTGCCCCATCCCTGGCAGTGTTGAAGGGCAGGTTGGATGGGGCTTGGAGCAGCCTGGGCTGGTGGGAGGTGTCCCTGCTCATGCAGGGGGGTTGGATCTAGATGATCTTTTAAGGTCCTTTCCAACCCAAACCATTCCATGATTCTATGATTAATTACTACAATGATGAGGCTGTAAAGAAGTCAGATAAACCCAAGTGTTTTGTTTGCCACTCCAAACAAACTCAGAGCCCCAGCCCTGTGATCTTTTGATGGTCTTTGATTTTACTTTAAGACTAAAATATCTCAATTTTTTACTTTCCATTTCAATGGGAATTTGGTAATGACAGAAAACAAGAGCTGCCTGTGAGGAGCCCCTGCAGACACCACCTTTCACAGAGGTGTAAAAATCTAGTGACTAATTTTGTCCTGTCACAGGCCAGGAACATGATCTGTTACCAGCCAAGGCACAGTGAAATTTTATTTGAAGTGTGAGTTTGTCTGATTCCACCTAAGTAACGGAAATGGTGTTTTGACAAGAAGATGATCTTCCTGCACAGAGGAAACCCACACATCTTTGCTCTGCTACAACACCCCCTTGTATGTTGCCCAAAGCCTCTGACCCTTCCATCTTGCTCCTTCCTCTGAAGGACCTGCCTTTCAGCATTTCACATGTTGTGGTGCATCAGCCTGAGTGTACCCAGAGCTCCTGCAAAACACCTGCCTGCACCCAGGCCCTGCACCCCAAGGGCAGGAGATTTCCCTGCAGATGATCCCTCCCACAGCAAAGCAGCCTCCCTGGAGGGTCCCCTCCACTTTTGCTTAGCAATAAGGAGGTCTGCAAAGGGCTGGACCTGGAGAGAAAGGGAGTCCTCCCCACCCCTAGGGCAGATGACTCCCTGGCTCCATCAGAATTCTCTCACTCAGGGTCTGACCTGGAGTTAAACCATCAGCTCCACCTCTGCTCCCATCCTCAGCAGAGAACAGAGGAGGGAATCAATTAGAGCACACAGGAGAAGTCCAAAGAGGATAAGCCAATACTGTACCCCACAAGTGACTTTCCCGACGGTGTCCCTGCCCATGCAGGGGGGTTGGAACCAGATGATCTTCTAGGTCCCTTCCAACCCAAACCATCCCATCTTTCTATGAAAATTCACCACAAAGTGCAGAACAAATAGTTTATGGGAGGTGACCAGACCAGCTCAAAGGGGAATGCTCCCAGCAACCTGAGCTTGGCTTCTCACCACCATCTCTTCTGGTTCATCCAGAAAACAAGCAGCAACAAGGAAGTGTCACATCTAACCAGTAGCTGAGCTGTTACAGCCCCACGGGAAGGAAAACATCAAAATGCACCCCCTGGAGATGCAGACATCAGCTCCACTGCACAATAACAGGATGTGACTGCAAGATGCCAAGTCCCTCTCTGGTTCTGCAATGTCTGGCTGCTTACCTGGGTCATCTTGTCCACCGAGACGGGGATGCCATCGATGGTGAGAGGTGGCAACTCTGAGTTAACCTCCTGGGGCGCGGGAGCGTGCTCGGCCAGCGCCGACTCCAGGTCTTCCAGGATCATGCTCTTGTACTTGCGTACCTGTGGGGATTGTTGAGCTCAGGTAAACAAGGTAAGGAGCACCAGGAGAGGGCAAGGAGGCAGAGCCAGCCATCTTCCCCAGGGTGCTGCAGAACAGAAGGAGCAAATGATGACACAGCTGGTGAAAAAAAAAAATCCCCACTGGCCCTGAAGACTTGGCTGCAGCAAAGAGCTGGTGATGAAACATCAGGTAACACTGGAGAGTGGAAGTATTTATGGAATTAAAAGAAAAGTTCTGATGCAAGATTTATCCTGGTTGGGATCTGCTCCATTTACTGTCTGGTCTGAAAGAAGGTGCAAGTACTGACAGCTGAGCTGAGTTGAAACATGTTGTCACTACCTGCTCCCCCTGACTTTTAATCCAGGATATTCAGCCCTGGTGAGATGTGCCAGGCAGACATTCATGCAGAGAAAACAGGACATCAGTGCTGCACTCATAGAATGGTCTGAATTGGAAGGGACCTTAAAGATCACCTAGTTCCAACCCTCTGCATGGGCAGGGACACCTCCCACCAGCCCAGGCTGCTCCAAGCCCCATCCAACCTGCCCTTCAACACTGCCAGGGATGGGGCAGCCACAGCTTCTCTGGGCAACCTGAGCCAGGGTCTCACCACCCTCACACCACAAAATTCCTTCCTAATGTCCAACCTAAATCTCCCCTCTCCCAGTTTTAATTCATTCCCCCTTGTCCTCTCACTACAAGCCCTTGTCCAAAGCCCCTCCCCAGCTTTCCTAGACCTGCTGGCCACACTTCCTTTGACGCAGCCTCACGTCCATCCCCTCTCAACTCCTGTTTCCAGGATTGGAAACATGCCCTTCAGATCACAACCAGGTTTGCGTGCCCCTTTGAGCAGAATGAAACCTGCAGAGGTGGGTGATTCGTTACCCAGCTCTTCCTACAGACACCTACCACGTTCTCCAAGGGTGCAGCGCCGAATACTTTAAAGACAGGGTTGGGTTTGGAGGGTGAGATGCACAGAACGATGGCCTGCTGCCCCACTCTGGTGGTGTACTCATCCAGCGTGGCTCGGAGCTTCCTGAAACAGAGACAGAAACCACTGAAGAGCTGAAAACCCTGTGGAAACACCAGCCTTTTGCAAACTGCCCTTCTTAATGCTGCCATTCCCAAAGCAGGTGAGACATGGAGCCCCAGCTGGTCAGATCAGCCACATCTCCTGCTTATTCCTCTGCTCCCACAGGCCTGTTGTGTTCCCTGCACTCACCACCAGCTCCAGTATCAATTATTCTCCTTTCTCTCTTTTTTTAACTGATGCAAAAAGGGGAATCACCAGAGCAGCAAAGCTGGGACAGTAAGGTCTGCAGATCCACTCTGTCACTAAGTGTATTATTAAAACAAAACTTGTCAGGTAAAGAACATGAATAATTCAACAGAAGAGGCTGCAAACACAGGTTGTTTTACATCCAGCCTCATAACAGGGCACTGCAATTCTCTGGGACCAGAATCCTGCTCAAACCAGAACTGGAATAATTCAACTAACAATTGCAGGAGAGGCAAGAACCAGAAATATTGCAACAGCTCAGCACAGGAAAACCAGGGATTCAGACACCTGCCACACCAGCAAGTCCCTTTGGGATGATCTCCCTGTAGGAAGAAAACGTTCCATCATCTGCTTTCCACCACTTATTCACATTTAAACAGAAATATTGTGTCAGGAACATTGGCAGAAACTCATAAAGCAAAAGAAAAGGAGCTGTTACCACCAGATAGCCTGAGCACTCCAGAAGGTGACAGCTCAGTGCCTGCTCTGGCCAACAAGCAACCTGCTGTTGGCAGCAGACCTGTTGCCAAGAAGCACCAACACCACCACACAGAGACCCCAGGTCCAGCTGTAACTTCCCACTCAACTCACAGTGGTGTAAATATCAAGCTCAAAGATGTCAAACTGATCAGAGAGCAAAAAATGGATGTGTTTTGTCACTAACTTGCAGTGAAATGAAGTGGTTGCATGAAGGGAGAAGAAAGAATTCCTTTAAATGGGTGTTTCTTAAATAAATATATTGGTCACATTTAAAGAGAGGAAAGAATCTGCTCTTCAGAAACGTGGCTGGGTCAGTAGAGTTGGGGGAAGGAGGGAAAAGCAGAATGGAGGTATGGAAAAAAATCAGGGGAGTCCACTCCTAGGGAACCTTATTTAACACCAGCCCTGCTTCACTTGATTCCAGTTTGATCATGTACAAAGGGTGTTGTGGGACACAGCAGATGAGTCAGTAGAATATAAGGAAACCAACTCAATTTCTTGGTACCTTTACAAGAGTTAGAACAGGAGAGAAGGAGACAAGGTGAAACTCTGGCCATGGCTGCACTGATTGTGCACTTGGGAGGAAGCCAGCAAGAAACAGGGTGACAAATACACCAGCTCTTGTGAGAACACCCAAGTAAATCCAAAACGATCAAAAAAGCAAAAATTACTTTGTTCCAGAACCCAGTAAGCAGTACCAGCCAATATTTGCAAAAGCTTTCTGAAGCTGGAACTGCAGGTGATCTCTCCAGGCTTATGAGAAGCCTGCAGTCACTGGAGCACCAGTGCTCCTCGGTGGCCATCAGGTGGGCAAACAGCCACAGAGCACCTGGAATGCAACACCTCCATGGCTAGGGAAGTTTGCTGTCTACAGAACAAGTTCCTAAAGCCAAAGGAAGTGTTTCAGCTCTGGCAGGCATCTCCCCTCCATTATTCTCCCCCAGCACTGAGCCTAGAGGCTGGGTGGAGCTCACACAGAGTGGCCTGATGGTGAAGGAAATTCAGGTACACACGTGGATTTTTTCACAGGATCATTTCAACATGCAGAAAAGCCTTTTTTTTTGTGTTAGGTAGGCAAGTCTCTTGTGCCACTGCAGAGCTGGGATATGGCTGCAGCTCCAGATTCTCAGGCCAGCTGCTGTTAAAGCCACCGTGAACACCTTTCAGGGCAACGTGACCACGACACGTTTAACTTGTGACCAGCTAGGGTTAAAACACAACGTGTTTTAACAAACCAAAACATGGTGGACCCCACCCTGATGGTCATGTCAGTCCTGGTGATCGTGGCATCACATTAAAGATGAGGAGAGCTGCAATTTAACCCATTTCTGCCAACGAAAACCCAGCTCTTGGCTTCCAGAAAAGATGCTAAATATATATATATATAAAAATAAATCCCCAAGCTGGGCAACTTCTGGACAGGCCATGGTGTCCCCAGGCATGACAGGGGGGACGGGGGGGATGCAGAGGGAGGGGTGAGGGTGCAGACTGGAGCCCTCACCGTAGCAAACGCGTCTGTTGCCTCTTGCGGATCGAGGGGTTGGACTCAAACACGTGTGGTCGCTTCCGTTTCTTACCCGTTGCCACAGCAGCAGCTGCTGCCATCCCCACCGGGCCTGGAAATCAAACCACAAAGGGTCAAGCAGCACATCCAGCTCAGGAACTGGCCAGAGAGACCACTGCCCTCCCCCGCCCCAGGGGATGGGTCCCAAGGGCTCAGCTCAAGGGTCTCCCCACAGAGACCCAAATCCAGAGAGGTGAATGAAAAGGCTCCACATCCCAGACTAACAAACCCCAGCTCAGTCCCAGGTGAAAGTCACTTCAGTCCAGAGTTTTCCCCCTGGTATCACAGAATTATGCATTTCATCTTCCAGACACACTCTCAAGTATGCCAAGACTTTAAATCATAGCATCCTAGAATGCCAGGCTGGAAGGGACCTCAAGGACCATCTAGTCCAACCTCTCTAGGTGCTGCTCTAGTTGATCTGAGGTGGCTCAGCACCCTGTCCAGCTGAGACTTCAAACTGTCCTATGTGGGGGAATCCACCACTTCCCTTGGGAGACTGTTCCAATGTTGGACTGTCCTCATGAGGAAAAATTCACCTCTTGTGTCCAACTGGAATGTCCCCAGGAGCAGCTTGTGCCCATCACCCCTTGTCTTTCCCATGTGCATAATAATATAATCACAAATAACTAGGTGGAGTCCAGGAGATCCCATTGGCAGGGGAGAAGAGACCAGGCAAAATGTTCTGAATCCTGCTTGGACACCTCAACTACAGCAGCAGGAGTCTGAGGCTTTCCCCAGGGATTAAGGACCAGTTCTAATGGGAAATAAATTGAAAATCCAGAGTTCCCAGCAACATCCTGCAACAGCTCCCTGAGGAACAGCAGGGACCACAGCAGGGCTATTGCTTCCATGATCAAAATCTAGACACAGAGTCTATGTAAGGGATGCTTGATTAAATTAATTGGAGGTAAACCAAGCAATCCATGCAGTGGATTGTGCTTCTGTAATTGCTCTCCAGAAATCACAGACTCATGGAATGGTTTGGGTTTAAAGAGACCTTAAAGATCATCTAGTCCCATCTCCCTGCCATGGGCAGGGACACTTCCCACTAGACCAGGTTGCTCCAAGCCCCACCCAACCTGGCCTAAAGGAAAATAAAGTTGAGATGGTGTCAAGTAAACAAAGCAGAAACAGGTCAGATAAGCACAGTGGCAAAGCAAAGGGGCAGATTTCAGGTCCCTTCCAACCCAAACCCTTCTGTGATTTTATGATTTTGGCATGTTGTGGAGGAAGAGCTGGTGAGGGCAGACAAGGAGAGAAGCCACAGCGCTGAGAAGGCTGGGAGACCTTGGAAGGTTGGAAGGAGTCAAAGTAAGGATTGCAGTTAACTACCAAAGCAGCTGCTGTGCAAGCAGACCCATGTGATAGCACCACAATGGAAAACAGCTGCAATGGGGACAAGCAAAGGTGCTGATGGAAGGAGAAGAAAGCAAAAATCCAGGTAGCTGCCACCCCCTGAGAGCAGGAGGTGGTGGGAGCACATGGGCCATGGCTGGAACACTCATTTTGGGAACCCAATCGAAGAATGGCCTGGCTGCTTTTTGTGGTAACTGGCAGTTTTTAGCAGCTGGGCTGGCAGATTGTCATGGCAACTCATGGAAATGTTTTAGGAAGCAGAGGACACAGCCACTGGCTCCTGCTGCTGGAAGCTGAGCTATTGCACAGGGTCAGCAGCTCCTGCTCACACCAAGACCAGCTGGATGGACACGACCACCTCAGCCTTTCAGCCTCAACTTGAACCACATTTCTACCCATTTCTTCACTTCCATTCCCCTTCCATTCCCAGTTGTTGGCAGTAACTTCTACTCAAACATCTCCTCTCCATTTGTATTTGTTCTAATAACTAACATTGGACTCATAACACACAGAATCCTCCTCCACTCCTACCACTCACATTTAGAAAGGCCTTTAGTTGCCTCTTCACAACTCACTACAAAAACTCCCATCAAAGGTTTTACCTATTTAATAAGCCAACCAACTGGCAAATCCTACATCCCACAAGGTGCAGCCCCTACCCTGCTGCCCAACTGTCTCACTAGCAAGTTCTTCTCCTTTCAATTTGCAAGCTGTTTGGAACAAGGGCTCATTGCTCACTGTGTTTATAGAGCCTTGAGCTGGGACACCCAATGCACCCCAAAATGCTGATGCACTTCAGCTGCTTTCTACAACTCCACAGGGTACAGTCAAGACCCTCAAGAGCTTTATTCCTCAGATAAAGTCTGATACAGAGTCAGACAAGTCTGTGAGTGCTGCATTTTTCTCCCAGTGAGGTAGATCCACTACAAGGCAAAGCTGGAGGACATTTGGCAGAGGCTTCACTGGAAGGAATTTGTGATTCTGAAATACTTTCCCAGCCCAGATATGCCAGGACCCTTGGTGGCATCTCCTTGGGAGAGGCCTAGAACACGAGTTCCCTGGCTAAGCAGGGTTGTGCAGCACTCCTGGGTTATTTTTGCTGTTGTTTATATGGGCCTGAAATATTTTTGCTCTTTTGACATATTGGGTATTTTAGTTCCCTTACTGGGGGCAGCATTTACCAGGGACCTCAAAGGCTGAGAGAGCTGGAGCTGTTCAGCCTGGAGAAAAGGAGGCTGAGGGGGGAATCTCATCAGTGCTGATCAACATCTACAGAGGGTGTCAGGATGGTGGGGCCAGACTCTTCTCTGTGGTGTCCAGGGACAGGACAAGGCCACAAACTGGTACACAGAAGATTTAACCAAATATGAGAAAATATTTCTTCACTCTGAGGGTGACAGAGCCCTGGGACAGGCTGCCCAGGGAGGTGGTGGATTCTCCATGCCTGGAGACATTCCAAACCCATCTGGATGTGTTCCTGTGGGATCTGCTCTAGGGGATCCTGCTCCAGCAGGGGTTTGGACTAGATGATCTCCAGAGGTGCCTTCCAACCCCGACCACTCCGTGACTCTGTGACCTTTTCTATTGTACAAACCAGTCCCCTATTCCCAGCACCTCCATGTTATACATGGACAGAGCCCTGCAAGGTTCAAGCAGCCAGCAGAGCTGGTGAAGAAGTGCTAGGAAAGCCAGAGCAACAAGGAAGGCCTCAGAGCATCCCCTTGGGGTCTATGACATCTCTATGACAAGATCATAGAATTATGGAGTGGTTTGGGTTGGAAAGGACCTAAAAGATAAACTAGTTCCTCCCCCCCTGCATGGGCAGGGACACCTCCCACTAGACCAGGATGCTCCAAGCCCCATCCAACCTGGCCTTGAACACTTCCAGGGGCAAGAAGATCACCTGCTGCCCTCAAGTACTCTTTGCAACCTCTGCATCAATGCTACATGAGGTGACCCACACCGAGCACCCTGCTTACCTGCTGCAGCCAGGTGGGCAGTGACCTCGTCGGTCGCCGTGGAGTTGAGGATGTCAGAGTCATCATAGGATGTGTCCTCTGGTGATGATGGTGAATCTTCATCCGCACTCAGCATGCTGTGCTCTGTGTAGGTGGCCACATGGACCTGCTGCACCTGCTGGGCCACTGCGTGGGCCTCGATGGTGGCCATGTGCTCTGTTTGGGTCACCCCGTGTTCTTCCATCAATAGTTACTGCCAGAGGAGACAAAAACCACAGGAAGGGGTTAGTGGCATTGACACACCACAAGGGAGACCAGCCAGAGGCTTCTGCTGCGTGAGCAGGTGGTGACCAAGAAGGAGCAGAGATTATCTCCCCTGGTGGCAGTGGTCTTCTACAAGAGGGAAATAACAACTGCACCAAAAAACAGAGGGATTAAAGAGTTTTAAAACCCCCATATTTCCAAACAACACAGCACAGCACCCAGAGCCCAGCACCTTTGCTGGAGGAAAGGTCTTCAAGGAACCTGTAGCTCTGAGATTATGTGCCCCTCCCCACTATGCACTGAGAGGTCTGATCAGAGCTGGAGCTTATTTTTGCCACATCAAAATCCAGCTTTCAGGGAAGATGCTCAAGGCTGATACACAATCTCCCTCCTCCAGCCTCAATAGCTCAGGACACAGGTGAAGATGCCAGTACTGAAGCTGCACTCTGGAGACCACTTTTACTGCAGTACTCATTCAGGGTCTGGAAGCAGCCAAAATTCTTGGAATCCAAACACAAATATTACACAAAGGGTATTTATTTAATGCATCTGATGATAAACCACTGAGCAAAGTGGCTGCTTACATAGTCCATGAACAGAAATCTGTGCAGAAGGAGCAAGACAGGAGGAACACAGATATTTTCAGTGTCTACCATGCACCTGTGGAAAAGGCCCAGCACATCCTTAGATATCTTCAAACTACATTAGAAGAATCAGAAACCCCCCAAAACAAGATTCCCCAAAACCCTCAGGGCAAAGAGAAGAAGGAAAGAGATGATCAGCTGTAGGGGACAATAAAACATACCCAGACAATTCTGACCCTAGAATTATAGCCATGGAATTTAAAGCTCTTGATCAACACCCTCTTCGTGGAGACCTGTTCAGCAGCATGGACACAGACCATGGAGTGGTTTCAGATACATGTCTGGGACACTGCTCTAGGAACTCAGACAAACCACACACAGCTTTGTCCTTCACAATCTAGATCGTGTCATAAATACATGACACTTTGCAAAAAATCAACATGACATAACCTCAGTCTGGCAAAATAACCACCAGGCTTCTACTGACCACAAAAAAACCCCATCCTGATGACCAAACCATGGAACATCCTGAGACACGAGGACCCAGATCAGGAGAAAGCACTTTGCCAAGAGGGTAGTTTTGACCAAACTAACCAAAAGTCACATACAAAGAAGGAGAAACTAATTGAGACATGGCAAGAGAGACTATCACAAAGGTGGGATTGTCCATGGAGAAGAAAGGAGGACACCTCAGCTGAAACTGTGAATACTGAGCAAACAAGAAGAGAGGTGGGAGGCAGAAGGAGGTGAAAGGAGAGGACCAGAGTCTTGCTCTGAATTCAGGAGAGTGTATGAAGGGACTGAAGCTGTGGGAGAAGAAGAATCTTTCCAGCAGCATTTTAAGCAGCACCAGCTCAGAAGCAAGGAAGCAGCTGCCAGAGCCCAGACAAGAAATGGAAGAAAAGGTGGGGTGAGGAAGGACTGGTATTTAGATGCATTTATTTCTGCCTCAAACCTACTGACCAAGAACTGAAATAAGACAGATTTACTTTCTTCCCCATCACCAGCTGGCTCCTAAAGACTTGTTTCCGTGTCCCTCAAAACCTTCTCTGCAACTCAATGTACTGAATGTTACGGACGTTTCAAAACAGCTCCTTCAAAGGCAGCTCCAACTTGAAGGCAACAAAAATAGGGATGCAATTATTTTAGAGAGTCCTGTCCTCAAAACAGGACCCCTTCTAAGACCATTTTCCATGCTTCAGTTCAGTACATCTGTTTTGACAGGAAACAAAAGCTACATCTCAAATGTAGGGAAGTATTCCCTGGCCAGCACGAAGAGGAGGCTCCTGTTCAACAGCCAGAGCTTTGTACCTTGGTGAGCAGGGGATGAGATGAAGTTCCTGATGTAGCAGCAGGACCAAGACATTGAAAAGAGACTTGGAACGAGCCAAAGAAGTGTGTTGTGTACAAACTCATTTGCAAAATTAATTAATTCCTTCTGCAGCCACCCTAGCAAACTCCATCTTCCTGAGAAGCCAAATCTGACCTGGCTGCTTTGCCACAGTTTCTCATTTACTAAGACACAGAAATCCAGCTGGATCTTTCCAAAGTGTTACTGAACTTCAAAAAAAAAAAAAACAAACACCCCAATCCTTCAAGCATTTCACCCTGCTCAGCTCTGTCCATATCACCAACAATTCAGACCTTACAGGCTGAGCTCCTCAGGATGTACCAACCCCACTCGGCTGACCAGAGAGGCCACAGCAACTCACCTTCTAGTGGAGACGTGGTGGGATTGTAGCTATAACACAAAGAAGGGTTTGGTGACATGGACAGTGGGATCGAGTGCACCACCCCCAAGTGTGCAGATGACACCAAGCTGTGTGGTGTGGTGACACACCTGAGGGATGGGATGCCATCCAGAGGGACCTGGACAAGCTGGAGAAGTGGGACCATGTGAACCTCAGGAGGTTTAACAAGTGCAAGGTCCTGGACCTGGGTCAGGACAATCCCCAGGATCAATAAAGGCTGGAGGACAAAGGGATTGAGAGCAGCCCTGAGGAGAAGGACTTGGGGATGCTCACAAATGAAAAGCTAGACATGAGCTGACAATGTGTGCTGGAGCCCAGAAACCAACCCTGCCCTGGGCTGCATCTCCAGCAGCGTGACCAGCAGGGCCAGGGAGGGGATTGTCCCCTCTGCTCTGCTGAGACCCTCCTGCAGGGCTGGGGCCACCTCTGGGGTCCCCAACACAAGAAGGACATGGAGCTGTTGGAGAGAGGCCAGAGGAGGCCCCGGAGATGATGGGAGGGCTGGAGCAGCTCTGCTCTGGAGCCAGGCTGGGAGAGCTGGGGTGTTCAGCCTGGAGAAGAGAAGGCTCCAGGGAGACCTGAGAGCACCTTCCAGTGCCTGAAGGGGCTCCAGGAAAGCTGGGGAGGGGCTTGGGACAAGGGCAGGGAGGAATGGGAGCAGGGGGAAGGGCTTGGAACTGGCAGTGGGGAGCTGGAGATGAGATGTGAGGGAGAAATTCTGGGCTGTGAGGGTGGGGAGAGCCTGGCCCAGGTTGCCCAGGGAAGCTGTGGCTGCCCCATCCCTGGCAGTGTTGAAGGGCAGGTTGGATGGGGCTTGGAGCAGCCTGGAATGGTGGGAGGTGTCCCTGCCCATGGCAGGGGGGTTGGAACGGGATGATCTTTAAGGTCTCTTCCAACCCAAACCAGTCTGAGATTCAATGATTCTATGAAATAAGAGGAAATTAATGAATAAAGGCAAACAGTGAAAAAAGGCCAGCCAGCCTGCATCAAGCTTCTCCTTAACCTCCTTCCACCGAAATAGCAGGGGAGTCAAAACCTAAACCTACAAAGGTGCTTGCAGGGGTCCAGGCTGGTGTCCACAGAGGCCCAGCTCTACACAGCCTGGAAGGGGGTTTTAAAAAGTACAACACAGCCCATTAGCTGTTGATGGAGCCCCTGAAACACAGAGCAGGGCACTGAGGAAGCCCCATTTCTGCAGAGACTCTCCTGGACAGAAGGGTTTATAACTGTTTTCCCCAAAGCCAAGCCTTGGATCCAGCACATGGGAAAGTAAGGAGAAAGGGACAGACAAGCCACCAGCGTGGTTGTTCAGCTGGCATCAGATGTTCTTGGAGGATTTTTAATTCTTGTTGTGTTGTTGGGTTTTTTATTATTTGCTTTGTTTTTTAAAATTAAGCCATTTAGAGGACTCATGGGAGAGGACCAATTCTACACCTCCACTCTCAAGAATAATCCCTCTGCCTCATTTCCTAATTTGTTCCAAAGGAACAGAAACACTCCTGTGTTTTCCTTCCCAACCCATGTTCTGTTTGATCCCTCACCACAGCCAGCACCAGTTCCTTATCCCTGCTCCACACAGGAGCTCACTTTGCCACTACACACCAGACTGGAGAGGCCAGTGTAAAAATAACTTTAAAAGCTAAAAAAGAAATACTCTGTCTCATCATTCAAGCTGGTTCCCCTCCTGGTGGCTTTAACTTCCATGAAATGCTGCTCTGAGTTGAGTTTGTTTTCAAGAGACTGTGCAACACCTCCTCCCTTTCTTCCACCCTTTCTGTAACGTTGACAAGCATCTGGAGTTTCATGTGCCCTTAATAAATCCAAGGCTCTGCTGTAAATAAGTCGTTTGCTCTGCATTAAACACCCACCCTCACACTGGCACTTTTGTTCTCGGAGGCGGTTGTGGAGAGTTAATCACTGGGGGCCGCTGGGATCCGGGGGTGTCAATTCTCCTGCAGCAGCTCCGTGGGCTCTGGGGTGGCTGCTGCAGCCAGAGGTCACTGCCTGCTGAGCCCCTTCTTGCAGCTCTCCAGTGGTGCTCAGCCACAGAGACCAGCACCTCTGCCAGGGAACGGGCCTCTTGAACAGGTCACAGGGCCACAGAATCGTTCTGGTTGGAAAAGACCTTTAAGATCACCAAGTCCAAACAAGACCTCATTCTACAAAACCATTAACCCAACTCTACCAAGTCCAAATCACAGAATCACAGCGTGGTCAGGCTTGGAAGGAACCTCTAGAGATCATCTAAACCCCCCCCAACCCCCGCTAGAGCAGGATTCCCTAGAGCAGATCCCACAGGAACACATCCAGGTGGGTTTGGAATGTCTCCAGGGATGCAGACTCCACCACCTCCCTGGGCAGCCTGTCCCGGGGCTCTGTCACCCTCAGAGTAAATAAGTTTTGTTCTCATATTCAGGTTCAACCTCCTGAGCTCCAGTTTGTGCCCATTGCCCCTTGTCCTGCCACTGGGCACCACTGAGAAGAGTCTGCCCAACCATCTGCTGCTCAGTTGGCTTTTCCCCAGCCCCCAGCTGGGAGGGCAGCCAAGGGGCTCTCTTGTTAAAACACCATTTCTTCATGGATGCTGCAGGATGCAGGGACGATGCACAGCTCTGGTGCTTGACCCCATCCCTCAGCCATCACAGTGTGGCAGGGGCAGAGTTTTACAGAGCAGGTCACCAGAGGTGGCACACAGGGCTTCACACATGCAAAGTATCATAGAATCATGGAATGGTTTGGGTTCAAAGGGACCTTAAAGTTCATCCAGTCCAATCCCCCTGCATGGGCAGGGACACCTCCCACCAGCCCAGGCTGCTCCAAGCCCCATCCAACCTGCCCTTCAACACTGCCAGGGATGGGGCAGCCACAGCTTCCCTGGGCAACCTGGGCCAGGGTCTCCCCACCCTCGCAGCCCAGAATTTCTCCCTAATGTCTAACTAAGCACATGTCCCACCGAGCTGCCTTCCTCACTCCCAGGAGCTCTTGGTTTGCACTGCAGGGGACAAGGCAGAGCACCCCACCCCCACTGATTTTAAGAACTACCAAGAGTTCAGAGCTGCAACAGCGACCATCACCACTGGTGGCATCTCACGAGATGGAGGAACCTCAAACTACCTGGACCAACACGCAGGAGTTTTATCAGCTAACTGGGTTTCATTCCTCATGCATCCAAAGCAGATTAAAAAGCACTTACTATGCGCTTAGAACTTTAAAATGTTTTATTAAAAAACTATTTCAAACATCCAACTGTATGTCTAGATAAGTTCCAAATTCCCTGCAAAAACAGCTTGGAATAATTTGCAAGTGAAAACTGAGCCAGTGAAAAATTAATCACTTGCCATTTACTAATAAAATCAAATCCTGTTGGAGTGTCATGACACCTTTGAAATTGTCCCCACTGCTGTTTGCTGTTTTGGCACAAAGCCCTCTTCACACTTGTTAAAGCTGGTACACACATCCTGACACAGTTGGTTTCTAATCAGCAGATTTCAATGGTTCTACTAACCATGAAGAACTAACCTCATGTGGAAACAATAGCAAACACAAACCAAGAGGTCCTACACCATGATTTGTACCACGAGCCATGACTGCAATTACTGGTGTCCATCAAACCTCCTTAGTTCTGCTAAACTTGTGTGAGCCCTGATTACAACAGCCAGAAATGGTCCAGTTTGGCTCCTGAGATGGTCTGAATTACAGGAGCTGCCAACCTCCAGGTGAGGGGAGGAGAGAGGACAACCTCTAACAGAGGGGAGACAGCCAGTCTGGGCTCGGTGCTCTGCTGGTTGCACTTCTCCTCTCTCTGGGAAGCCACATCTCATGCAGAGATGTCCACCTCCCAGCCAGGCCTGACTCACATGGGTGCAGAGCTCACTCCCACCATTTCCTGATGATGCTGGTTAAGAAACCACTTCCAGGTGAAATATGAGATGGCAGGAGGTCTCCACCAGCTGATTACAACTGCACTGGCTTCAACTTGCAACCAAAAGCACACAGGAAAGCCCCCATCTCCCATCACTAGGCTGCACTACGTACCAACAAGCAAGACCCAGACCTTCTCCTGGTCTTCCTTCCATGGGGGGGAAGAAAAAGGATGCTCACCTCCTCCCTAGCAGGTGGCTTCAGACTTTTGATAGCAGAGATTCAGCTCCTTCCATGATGCCCACCTCCCACACTGCATTGGCATCTCTCACTGATTAAATATTATCTGTTAATTGACCTTCAGGAGAGATTTGATTCAATTTTTTGTATAAAATTGTGCCTAGAGGGAATGACCACTGTGGGTTTGATAAGGAAACGATGTCATCTCTCAGGGACAAGATCAATTAATATCTTCATTCTTATCACAACTCATTTCAAATGCACATTTAAATCAAAAGAAATATAGATACAGTGCTTAGAAACGTGATTTAAGCACTGAATGGGTAAATCAGGTTATACTAGGGGGATTTAGGTTATGGTTGGACTTCATGATCTTCAAGGTCTCTTCCAACCAGGATGATTCTACAATTCTAAATCCAAAAAGATCCCATTCTTCCATAGCTGTAGAAAAAGTCCTCCCTTGCTCACAGAGAGAATGTGCTGCTTGCACCTTAATCCAACACAAAATGGCTTTTTCCTGGTGAAACATCAGTCCCTCTGGAAACTGTGCAGGGTTTTAGACGAGACTGAGTTTCAGGGACTTGAGACATCACCTCATGTCAGCAGCAACAACTGACACCTGCACAATGGCAAGATAAGACACACCAGTTTACAGCTCTCCTATCAAGATTGAAGCAAACATCTTATTTCACAGCACGTGGGACAGTAACTCAAGCACCAAGAACAACCACACAAACCAGCTCCCGTTCCGCAGCGTCCTCCTGTGGCACATCATTAGTACAATGATCTTTTAATTGGATAGGAAGGAAAAAAAAATTAAAATCCCCTGTGCTACCAGTCTTGGTATGAAAAGACCTAAAATAAAATGGATTCAAGAAAATGAAACCAAACCCCCTTCTAATAACGTGCTCCTTCTTATCAGCATCTCACAGAAAAGAGGCAACGCCTCATGCTGCAGGAAAACTTCACTGCCTGGAAAAGAAAGAAATAGGATTTTATACTATTTATTAGGCATAAAACCTCCTATTTGCTGCTGAAGTTCTGGAGTCCCCAACACAAGAAGGACACGGAGCTGTTGGAGAGAGGCCAGAGGAGCCACAGAGATGATGGGAGGGCTGGAGCAGCTCTGCTCTGGAGACAGGCTGGGAGAGTTGGGGTGTTCAGCCTGGAGAAGAGAAGGCTCCAGGGAGACCTGAGAGCACCTTCCAGTGCCTGAAGGGGCTCCAGGAAAGCTGGGGAGGGGCTTGGGACAAGGGCAGGGAGGGATGGGAGCAGGGGGAAGGGTTTCCAGCTGGCAGAGGGAGCTGGAGCTGAGATGTGAGGGAGAAATTCTGGGCTGTGAAGGTGGTGAGACCCTGGCCCAGGTTGCCCAGGGAAGCTGTGGCTGCCCCATCCCTGGCAGTGTTGAAGGGCAGGTTGGATGGGGCTTGGAGCAGCCTGGAATGGTGGGAGGTGTCCTTGCCCATGGCAGGGGGTGGGACTGGATGATCTTTAAGGTCCCAACCCAAACCATTCTATGGTTCTATGAAAGCTACCACGTGGTGATGTGACAGAACACTGGTTTCATGACATCCAATGCCATTTGCAATGGGTCCTTTTTGCAGCCAAACTTCACATGTTTAGCACCAAAGCTCAGCAGAAAACTATGGGCTGAACATCAGGATGAGGAGCTTTCTACTTGAAAACTCTTCTGAGGCTTTGGCATGAAGGTGATGGTGAACCTAGAGCTGATGCCTGATCCTCCTGCCCAGGCCAGGTGGAAGCAGAATCAGCACATTGGAGAGATCAAGAAGCTCTCCCAGAAAAAAAGACTTTCCAAGTTCCCCAGCAGACCAGCTGTTTGGGTTTTTTTAAATATTAAGCAATTCACGTAAGTTTTAAAAAACTACATAATAAAAGGTACTACAGCAACTCAGTCCTGCCCATGAAGTCACTGAGATAAAAGGTCAGCACATGTTCAGCAACCCATGGGAAGGTCAGAGCTCCACATCCCAACCCACGTCAGCCAGCGAGTGTAACCCAAGCCTGGAAGTCAAACGACACCATAGGATCCTAAACCATGGAGTGGAATTCTCATTGAGCATTCCTGTGCTTCCCCCCAGGCCCTGCAGGTTTCACATCGTGGTGTGACATGCAGAGGTGACTCCACCTCACCAGCAACACCTGGGGAAGAACCTTCTTCCCTAACATTTTCTGCAGGATGCGTAGTCCAGGAAACATCCCAGAGGACAGACACCATTCTCAGAGATAACATGACACATCACTTCATTTCAAGAACCACAGAAATCCTGATTTCAATTAGTATTTTTATTTTCTGGGCACAGCCCAGAAATCATTGGAACAGCATGATGCAAATCAGACATCTCTTTGAGAGAGCTGCTGCAATTAACACGCAAAGTGGTCTCTTAATTACTAACCCAATAAGCTCAACTGCCCAGAGAGCTGCTATTTGCCGATGGCCGAACAGCATTCCTGGCACTGCCCACGGGCACAGCCCTCATCCCACCAAGATTATTGCCCAAAAGCCAGAGCACAGCCCTGCCTGGCTGCTTTGAGGTGCCAGTGTTCCCAGTTTTAATCCTCTTTTAGCCAGGGAGAGGATTAGTGGTTATGCTGGGAGTATTGCAGGGAAAACCTGAGGGGAGGGTGTTTTACTGGGGGATTCAAGCAGGAAGGAGGTGATGGGACCCACCACAGCTTCATCCAGGTAGAGACACAGAGGTGTGAAGCATCATGTTAACCACAACATCCAGCATGGACCAGGTGAGCTGACTTCAACCATGGCTAGATGGATCATAGAATCACAGAAGGCCTGGGATTGGAAGGGACCCTAAAGGTCACCTAGTCCCAACCCCCCTGCCATGGGCAGGGACACCTCCCACCATTCCAGGCTGCTCCAAGCCCCATCCAACCTGCCCTTCAACACTGCCAGGGATGGGGCAGCCACAGCTTCCCTGGGCAACCTGGGCCAGGCTCTCCCCACCCTCACAGCCCAGAATTTCTCCCTCACATCTCAGCTCCAGCTCCCTCTGCCAGCTGGAAACCCTTCCCCCTGCTCCCATCCCTCCCTGCCCTTGTCCCAAGCCCCTCCCCAGCTTTCCTGGAGCCCCTTCAGGCACTGGAAGGTGCTCTCAGGTCTCCCTGGAGCCTTCTCTTCTCCAGGCTGAACACCCCAACTCTCCCAGCCTGTCTCCAGAGCAGAGCTGCTCCAGCCCTCCCATCATCTCCGGGGCTCCTCTGGCCTCTCTCCAACAGCTCCATGTCCTTCTGGTGTTGGGAACCCCAGAGTTGGACAACGTACTGCAGGGGGTGATCTCTCAAGAGCCTGTCCTTGTCAAAAGTCCCTCTCCAACCTTCTTGTAGGCCCCCTTCAAGTACTGGATCACCTTAAGAACTTGGTCCTCACATCACTTCAGTTCAACCTGCTTAGCGTTCGGCAAAGGCAGCTGGCACAGCCTGACCACATTTAACCATCTAACTTCCACCCTAAAAAGGCAAGCCCAGCCCACCCCTAGTTGATGGTTGTTAATAATGAAGTCTTCAGGAAGATAATTAACAGAGTATGGCTGATCCTAAAACCAGAATGAGTTAGACCAGTATGCCTGCAGCTGGTTTTAGGAGGGGTGGTGCCACCTTAGGTGGATGAGGAGGGGCAGAGGAATTCAACCTGTGTGTGCAGAAGGCCTCGTGAGATGGACTAAGCAGAGAGGAGTTAGACCACAACAAAAACCACCCTCTCCTCTTGGAGTTTTATATTTTTAACCTTTTGATTCATTTGTCCTCTGATCCTACAGTACCTACTGAAGGCCTCTGTGCTGTGAGCAGCAGAAGGAGCAGGATCCCAGGCCACTCTGTCTTGAAAAGAAACTAAATTCTGTAGTGGAAAGACACCCTATGATGGTCTTTGTTTTCAAGATCTTATTCTGGAGCTCCCAACATAAGAAAGAGTCCAGAGGAAATATTTTCACCTCTCCTGTGAAGACAGGTTGGGACAGTTGGGGTGTTCAGCCTGGAGAAGAGAAGGCTCCAGGGAGACCTGAGAGCACCTTCCAGGGCCTGAAGGGGCTCCAGGAAAGCTGGGGAGGGGATTTGTACCAGGATGTGTAGTGACAGGACAGGGGGTAATGGTTTTAAACTGGAAAAGGGGAGATTTAAGGTCAGGGTTAGACATTAGGAAGAAATTCTTTAATATGAAGGTGGTGAGACCCAGGCCCAGGTTGCCCAGGGAAGCTGTGGCTGCCCCATCCCTGGCAGTGTTGAAGGGCAGGTTGGATGGGGCTTGGAGCAGCCTGGGATGGTGGGAGGTGTCCCTGCCCATGCACGGGGGGGTGAATACAGATGATCTTTGAGGTCCCTTCTAACCCAAACCATTCTATGATTTCATGATTCTATGATTCTTCCTAAGTGCTGGGTGTATCTTTTTTCCCTACAGCTGTTTAAGTGCAAGGGCAGTGTATGCACAGGTCTGCAGACAGCCTCCCTCTGGTGTCACCTACACTATCTGCATTCACACAGGGAAGAATGTGAGGATTATCCTCCAGGCTCAGAAAACCAGGCACCTCTGGTTACCTTGTGGTGCCCTTCAGGGCATCTGAGGTGACCGAGTACAAGAGGCTGGGTTCAGTGCCAGTAAAAAATGGGATAGCTCCTCCCCTCAGCACCTGGAACTGGGGAAAAGTGTTTAAAAAGCCCTGGAGATGGTGCTGAGGGACATGGGTTAGTGGTGGCCTTGGCAGTGCTGGGTTAATGGTTGGACTTGATGATCTTAAAGGTCTTTTCCAACCAAAATGATTCTATGAGAAGATCCCTCCCAACATTTCCCGTGGTTCAGGAACCAGTCTCCTTGCTTGTGCCACAAAAAAACTGTGGATGAGGTGGGAAATACTCCCCAGAAAAAACACTGGAAATTCCTGAGCAAAGACCCTGAAAAGGGAAAATGCCACCTTTGTAAACGAAGCACCAGGTGGGTGAGAAAACCCAGCACGTTACATTTGCAGCTCCATATTCTGCAAGATGAAGGGCTGTGTTTTCTGAGGGGAAAAAAAAAAGTGCATCTCCAGCCCAACTAGATCAAAGAGATTTGCCTGCTGGTTATTTAAGTCTTAAGTGCCTGCACGCTGGATTTAAATGCTGGTTCAAGCATTTTTCTCCCTGGTGTTGACAAAGAGCCTGTTAAGCAGGCCATGGAGCTCTCCCAACAGCCTGCTTCCCACTCAGCTGTCCTCCACACAGCCCACCCTGAACAGCCAAGACCTGAGCTAAAACATGAAGCAGGGTTCTAACAACCTCACACACCAACACATCCACTAATGCCCTTCTTACTAAGCAGAGGTAGTTCCTCCTGCCCTAGTCTGGAAAGGGCAGAGGTCAGAGTCCAGGAGCACAGGAGTTACTGCACCAGAATCTGAAGCTCAGAGACCAAGCGTGTCCTGGGCTGCAGCAAAAGAAGCATGGCCAGCAGAGCCAGGGATGGGATTCTGCTCCTCTCCTCTGCTCTCCTGAGACCTCATCTGGGGAACTTTGCCAGTTCTGGAGCCCCCAACAAAAGAAGGACACAGAGCTGTTGGAGAGAGGCCAGAGGAGGCCACAGAGGTGATGGGAGGGCTGGAGCAGCTCTGCTCTGGAGACAGGCTGGGAGAGCTGGGGTGTTCAGCCTGGAGAAGAGAAGGCTCCAGGGAGACCTGAGAGCACCTTCCAGGGCCTGAAGGGGCTCCAGGAAAGCTGGGGAGGGGCTTGGGCCAAGGGCAGGGAGGGATGGGAGCAGGGGGAAGGGTTTCCAGCTGGCAGAGGGAGCTGGAGCTGAGATGTGAGGGAGAAATTCTGGGCTGTGAGGGTGGTGAGAGCCTGGCCCAGGTTGCCCAGGGAAGCTGTGGCTGCCCCATCCCTGGCAGTGTTGAAGGGCAAGTTGGATGGGGCTTGGAGCAGCCTGGAATGGTGGGAGGTGTCCCTGCCCATGCAGGGGGTTGGAACTGGATGATCTTTAAGGTCCCTTCCAACCCGAACCCTTCCATGGTTCTATGAATTTTAAACTTCCCACAGACATGGAGAACATCCAAGATGGAGCTATGGTGGTTTTCCAGTCCTGACCCACCTTGAGTCAGTGCTCAAATGGGGCTTTTCCTGCTCTGAACACTTAGCACAATATGCAAATCCTGTGGGAATTCAAAGTTCTCAAGGTTTCCTGCAACGTGCAACCACGTATTTGAAAAGACATGATTATGCACTGAAAAAAACAGACCAGAAACTTTTGTTTGTTGCTCCATTTTGTACTTCAGATGCCTTTCACACTTCTTCACCACCACCTCCATCTACATGTGCTTCTCATTACCAGGGTTTAAGTATTACAGCTATCACAGGAATACACACAGCTTCCTTCATGAGCAAGAGACCCAATTTACCGATTTACCTGCAAATCGCCACGAATATTCATGATACAGAAATAATAAGCCTGATAAAAGAACCCAACTTGCAACCCAAAGCAACTCTGAGAAGAGCTTTGAATCAGGTAGTTCTGTCTGGGGAGGAAAGAGAGCAGCACTCTTTGGAGCCCCTTCTCTTTCAAAAGGGGAACCAGGAGCTAAAGGATTATCTTTGTGCTCAAGAAAGTGGCTGCAGAAGCAGCAGCACGAGACTCTAATGGTTGATGCCAAAAATTAACTTAGGGGGGAAAGAAGCAATGTCCCCATCATTTCTCTGTAGAGGATCTTGGGGGTGTTCAGCCTGGAGAAGAGAAGGCTCCAGGGAGACCTGAGAGCAGCTTCCAGTGCCTGAAGGGGCTCCAGGAAAGCTGGGGAGGGACTTGGGACAAGGGCAGGGAAGGATGGGAGCAGGGGGAAGGGTTTCCAGCTGGCAGAGGGAGCTGGAGCTGAGATGTGAGGGAGAAATTCTGGGCTGTGAGGGTGGGGAGAGCCTGGCCCAGGTTGCCCAGGGAAGCTGTGGCTGCCCCATCCCTGGCAGTGTTGAAGGGCAAGTTGGATGGGGCTTGGAGCAGCCTGGAATGGTGGGAGGTGTCCCTGCCCATGCAGGGGGTTGGAACTGGATAGTCTTTAAGGTCCCTTCCAACCTAAACCACCCTGTGATGATGATGATGATGTTGCAAGGCAGGTAAAGTGTGGAGACTCTGGGGGTTTGGTCTTGCAAGCATTTTTGATCCAGACTATGGGGGAAGTTTTCCAAGCCTCAAAGTCAACCCCATTTGATTACTCTAATTAGAGGATTATATAGTAAATAGTGGTGGGGACTCGGTTTCTCTCAGATTGCATTTCTTGGTCCCACTGGTCACAAACAAGAAACATGCTCTGAAAAGGAAAATTGAATTGTATGTTTTTTCTGCTCTTGTATCTGAAGTGAGATGAATTTTGTGACAGTACTGAAGAAGCTGAGTTTCTATCCAAGACACTCTCAGCCTGCAGCATCTGAGCAATTTGTGTATTATTTCTAGGCAATCCAGAGAGCACACAGAGCACAGATAAAATAATTCACACACCTGCCCTACACGCAGCCTCACAGAAGCAGAGAGTAACCAACACTCAACAAAAATCATGCGAGGGAGGAAGCAGAAGCTCAGAGCCCAGCACCAAGAGCACAACACACCTCACCAGGCTCTGTGCTGAGACACCTGGTTTCACCCTCCAGCACAAAACCAGGCTCCATTACCCACTGAATGCAGAATGGTCTCTAAGAGAGGATGAAAAATGGCAACAAAAAGAGATGCTGGATTTCTCAATCCTATAGAGGCAGTGTTCAAGATACACCTTCCATCATAAGTGTCCTAATGGTGTCTGTACAACTGCATCCTTCTGAAAGGAGGAAAAAAAAACCCAACCATGGTATTTCACTGACATCAAAACGTCAACGTGCATCAGGATGCCAACCACTCTCCTACATGCTCCACCAAATATAGCCTCCACCTCCCCAGTTTCTGTCCTCAATAGAAGGGACTCCTCCTTGGAGTTGGGCTGGCAAGACATTCACAGCAAAACCAGACCAGCCTCAGACAAAAGTCCTTCCTTGTAAAGCTTAACACAGCAGGTGATCTCCAAAAGAAAGTGGGCACGCAGCCTTGGCCATCCTCTTCACCAAGGTCTGCTCCTAGTTATAAACTGTAATATTCCCAAAAGGATACCAGGCTCTGAGGTCTCCTAGCAAGTGGTGATGAGGACAAATTACTCCAGTACTTAAAGGGTGGCTGCCAAGAAGATGGAGACCCCCTGTTTACAAGGAGTCAGATGGAAAAGACAAGGGGTGATGGGCACAAGTTGCTCCTGGGGAGATTCCAGTTGGACACAAGAGGGAAATGTTTCCCCATGAGGACAGTCCAACATTGGAATAGTCTCCCAAGGGAAGTGGTGGATTCCCTCACATAGGACAGTTTGAAGTCTCAGCTGGACAGGGTGCTGAGCCACCTCAGATCAACTAGAGCAGCACCTAGAGAGGTTGGACCAGATGGTCCTTGAGGTCCCTTCCAGCCTGGCATTCTAGGATTCAGTGAAGCCTTCCCAATGGGACTGTCCAACTGGCAACTGATTCAGCCCCACCAGTTTTTGGCACAAAGCAAAGACAACAGGGCCAGAATTAGCAAAATACTGTAAATATTGAACCTCACTGCAACTGCTGCAGTGGGTGCAGAACTGACCCAAATTCTCCCCAGGGCAGGATGGTGCCTGGATGGTCCAGGTTTAGCCTGGAGAGGTGAGAGGTTCCTGCCAGCCATGGTACAAAGCCCTGGAATCCTGCACAACTCTGGACCTTAAAACCTTTCTCCACACCTCACTGCCTTTACCTTGGAAAGGACCGAGAATCTCTGTAGGAAGTTTAAATTTCAGGTGGGGGGAAAAAAAAAAAAAAGGTGCTAGTAATGCTCAGCATTTTATGGTTTGAAACACTTGGGATACAGGGGGTGCCTAGGATGTATTTGCCTGGTCTAGATTCACACCCAAAAGGAGCTGATGAAGAGACCCACAAGAGCTGACACACAGATTCACCCACTGAACTAAGTGACAAACAGATCGGGGCAGGGGCACGAACCTGCATCCAACACTGGGGATGTCAGAAACCATTTAACTGACCTTCTAACCAACAAGTGCCTTCAAAACCCCAAGAGGATGGTTTTAAACAGGGACAAGCATTATTGCCCCAGAGCTTGTGCTAGAGACTACATGCCACTTGACTCCTTCACAGAGAAGATCTCCAGCAGCTCATGAGTCCTCCAGCCTCACTGAAGATCCAGAGAAGCACAACGATCTGAGCTCTGAATCTGGTGTGAAAACTAAACTGGAGTAAGTGGACACTTTCATCCTTAACTTGGATTATTTACGACTGCCTGTAGCCAGCCCTAATTTCAGACAAGTGTGCTTAACAAACGGCTACATATCAAAGAGCTAATGAAGTTCATCACAGAAGACCTGCAGGAGTCACCAAGTATCTGCTTCAAGTGCCACCTCAGCACCATTTTCCATCTTTCCACCACCGTAACTACCACAACAGTAACAGGAAGATCCCAACCAGGCAGCAGCAGTTTATTTTAAAAGACCAAAGGGTGTATTTTAAATTATTTAATAAGTCAAGCCCTGGGTAATCAGTAATACCAAAAAATATTTAATATATTTTCCCCTATGGATCTATTTCAGAAACAGCAGAAAGGTGAAGTCTGAGGCTAAATGTTACAGTACTTTGTGCACCAAAAATCATCAACACAAGCTAATTTCTCCTGACAGCAGGCAATGTTCTTTTATATAAAAACCTGCATTTAATTTTCTTGGTAAAAGGGATACAGGGGCAGGGCAGAGCTCCTGCACTCTGCTTCTTTCCTAGGGGATACTTTTCCAGATCAGAGGAGGGCAATGCAGAAAACCAGTAATTCCCAAAGCCTTCAAGAGACTGAGAAGATGCAGAGAAACCTCCCTCAGCTGGTAAGTGAAGAGCAGGTGGAAGCAGGAATGGAAAAATTCCCAGAGCATGTACACAACAGCAGAAATTTGACATGATGCAGCCTAGAAGTGAGATGTACAACAAAGGTGGCCCCAGTGCTCCCACCCTGGACTCCTGCAGACGTTTGTGGTTCCTTATTTTCACTGATGAGGCTGAAATCTTCCAGGTTTGAGTTTGCCAGAAGTGAAACTGGCTGGTTTAAGTCTAAGAAAAAGATGACTCAGGCTCCTGAGCGACAGAGAAATGATGAAATTCCAACACTTGGGAGTAATCCTCATGCCAAAATACCTGCAGCCTGGAAGTTGACATCTGTGCAGCAAACCAGTTGTGGGGCTTTTGTTCAGAGAAGCTGAGACAATTAACTGAAGTGCAATATTACAGTGTGTGTAAAACCCCTGACTCAGAAGCAGAGTGGCCTTGGCTCAGGGTGGCACAACCCTCTATGAACAAGCTCATGCCACACATTTTCTTGATGGGGCTACAGAGAAGAGCAACCTCTGACCAAGTCACCTCCACAGGAGCACCCGTGCAGCACAGCAGGTAGGAAGTGAAACGCTGCCAGCACATGGGGTCACCAGAAAGATTCTGATTCACCAGAAAGGCAGAACTTTCCCTGCTCCACACCAAAAACCAGGGAATCACAGAGTGGTCAGGGTTGGAAAGGCCCTCTGGAGATCATCCAGTCCAACTCCCTGCTAGAGCAGGATCCCCTAAAGCAGATCCCACAGGAACACATCCAGGTGGGTTTGGAGTGTCTCCAGGGATGGAGACTCCACCACCTCCCTGGGCAGCCTGTTCCAGGGCTGTCACCCTCAGAGTAAGTAAGTTTTTTCTCATATTCAGGTTCAACCTCCTGAGCTCCAGTTTGTGCCCATTGCCCCTTGTCCTGCCACTGGGCACCACTGAGAAGAGTCTGGCCCCATCCTCCTGCCACCCCCTGGAGATATTGATCAGCACTGATCAGATCCCCCCTCAGCCTCCTCCTCTCCAGCTGAGCAGCCCCAGCTCTCCCAGCCTTTCCTCACAGACAGATGCTCCAGTCCCCCCAGCATCTCAGTGGCCCCAAAAGTCACGTTCCCTGCACACACACCAACGCTGGCTCTCCCCAGGCTGCCAACCCACTGGGCTTTCCAAGACCCGTGCTCCACCCCAGCTGTGTGACATGAGCACACATCAGTCCACACACTTTGCAAAGCTGCCTCTGTGGGACAGGGAACGTAAAGAGCCACACAAAACATGGCCTGGGTGAGGCAGAGGGGTCCCCAGCTCCCAGCTGGGTTTATGGCCTGTGCCTCAGAGCCCAAGCCTGGCTCATCATAAAGCCCGCACACAAATGACGTGAGACTTCTGAAAAACAACCGTGGTACAATAAAATACAATAAAAAGCAACTGCAGGGCTCTGTGACACAGCAATCACACGCAGAACGTTACACGAGCGTAGGAGATTATTTAATTCAACACTGTAACACTTATCCAGAATGGGCAAGATTAAAAACCCAACAAAAAGAGTTAATATAATCCTGGCCTTTCCAAAGTTACCGTCACCACCTCCGTCCTCCTTCCCCTCCACAAACAAAAAACACACACCACCTTCTTGACATCTAAATTTAAAAAACGAACTATTTCTATTTCCCCAACATTAGGGCATTAAAAGTTTGATATAACAGGGTTGTTTTTTTTAAAAAAGAGCAGATGAACCAGAAGACAAGGTAATGCTGCTGCTAAATGAAGGATGAACACATGTCATGAATAAACTGAATTGTAACAATTGCAGGCAGCCACCACGGCACTGAAAATACTCCCACCATGTCTAGGACACAGGTCTGAAACTGCCTGGACAAAAAAAAAAAACAACCAACCCAGAACAGCAACACCCTTCCCTAAGATAAAAACGCTAAATTCTGGAAATGACAAAGATGGTTCCATCAGAGGAGAAAAAAAAATAGAGATCCAAATCCTGAAGAGCTGCACAGAAAACATCTCCCCACGCTATGGAAATTATCTGTAGCTGCAAGAAAGCTCAGACATAGTAACCATACACGTATGAAGACTTTTGAGCCAAATTATTCCTGCCCTGTAATTATTATTTACACCGAGAAGGTCCCGAGCACCTCAGCCACGCACCAGGTCTCCTCCTGAGCCAGGTGTTGCATTATAGCCCCCCTTTTGGGCACATGAGAGGCGGGGGGAGATAAAACCCAAGATCTGTTTGTGTGACTGAGAGCATTTTAAACTCGCTGCCCTCCTCCCAAGCAGCTCCCAAACTCCTGCAGCAAAGGGCAGCGCACAAGGCATCCATTTGCGGCCAGAAAAAAAAAGAATAATGATAATAAAAACATAAAGGAAATGGAGGAGGAAAAGGAGGGAGGGGGGGAAAGATGTAAAAACGAAGTAAGAGAGAAGGGAAAGAGAGGAGAAGCCGCCGCCAATGGCTGCGGCCGAGCCCCAGCTGCCCTCCCTGACAGCGGGCCCGGAGGAAGCTGCTCCCGCCGGCCGGGCAGAGCGCGGCCCCAGCCCGCCCGCCGGCCCCGGCCCCGCCGAGGGCAGCGCGCCGGGAGCCCCCCGAGCCGCCGGGCCCGGCCCCCGCAGCCCGCAGCCCGCAGCCGGGCCGCGCTCCGGGCACGGCGAGGCCTAGCGCGGCCTAAGCGTCGGGGCCGAGGGCAGGGCGGGGAGCTCCGGCGGCTCGGGGGTGCCTGAAGCGGCCGGCGGGGGCCCCCGCGTTTGCTGCGGCTGCGCCGGGGCTGGAGGAGTTGGGAGATTGCGCGGTAGGACGCTCACCTCAGAGCGGCTGCGCTGCGGCGGGCCTGCGCCGTGGAGCCTGCGGCGGGCGGCGGCCGGGGAGGGGGAGAGCGGCGGGCGGGGGGCGCGGCGCGGCGCGGGCTGGGCCGCCGCGATGGCGAGCGGGAGAGGCGGGGAGCGGCGGCGGCGGCGGCGGGAGGAGGAGGAGGAGGAGGCCGGGGGGAGAGGGGAGACGGGGGGAGGAGGAGGAGGAGGAGGGCGTATGGCGTCATAGCCCGGCGCCGCCGCCATCCTGGGGAGGGCGAAGGGCCGCGCGGGGAGGAGGAGGAGGAGGAGGTGGCGGGGCCATGTTGGGGAGGTCGCGGTGTGTGTCCCCCCTCCCCAGCGCTGCAGCCCCTTCCCTCCCCACCCCCGCCCCGGGACGCTTCCCCGCCGGGAGCGGGGGAAGGAAGGGGGAAGGAAGGGGGCGGCGCCATCTTGGGGAGGTCGCGCCCGGCTGCGGGTTTTCCAGCCGCTGAGGGTGGAGGTGAGGAGGGGTTCGGGCGGGAGGGAGTGGGGAGGGAGGGGAAGGACTGAGGAGAGTGAGGAAGGAGTGAGGAAGGAGTGAGGGGAAGGACTGAGGAAGGAGGAAGTGAGGAGGGAGTGAGGGGAAGGAGTGAGGGGAAGGACTGAGGAGAGAGGAAAGAGTGAGGAGTGAGGAAAGAATGAGGAAGGAGTGAGGGGAAGGAGTGGGGAAGGACTGAGGAGGGAGTGGGGAAGGAGTGAGGAGTGAGGGGAAAGAATGAGGAAGGAGTGAGAGGAGGGAGTGAGGAGAGAGTGAGGAAAGAGTGAGGAGGGACTGAGGAAGGAGTGAGGAGGGAGTGAGGAGTGAGGGGAAAGAATGAGGAAGGAGTGGGGAAGGAGTGAGGAGAGAGTGAGGAAAGAGTGAGGAGGGACTGAGGAAGGAGTGAGGAGGGAGTGAGGAGTGAGGAAGGAGTGAGGGGAAAGAATGAGGAAGGAGTGAGAGGAGGGAGTGAGGAGAGAGTGAGGAAAGAGTGAGGAGGGACTGAGGAAGGAGTGAGGAGGGAGTGAGGGGAAGGAGTGGGGAAGGAGTGAGGGGAAGGACTGAGGAGAGAGTGAGGAAGGAGTGAGGAGGGACTGGGGAAGGAGTGAGGAGAAGGAGTGAGGAGGGACTGAGGAAGGAATGAGGGGAAGGACTGAGAAGAGAGTGAGGAAGGAGTGAGGGGAAGGACTAAGGAGGGAGTGAGGAAGGAGTGAGGGGAAGGACTGAGGAAGGAGGAAGTGAGGAGGCAGTGAGGCAGGGGACCCAGCAGGACCTGGTGCCTCAGCCAAGCAGGCTGCGGTCCCCATTGCATTTTTTTCCTGTGGAAAACCCAACAAAAAGCCCACTTCAAACCATCCCAGCCTGCTGAGAGGCCACGGCTTTCCATCCTGCGCACCACCCTGGTGGTTTTGGGGTGGGGGAAAGCACGTTGCTCGAGTTAATCTGTGTTTAAAATAATAAAAAGGAGATGAGAAGAACCCGTCAGGAGGCTGGCAGGCCGGGCAAGAGGCCATCTGTTTGGGGTTGTAAATCTTTGCCTGCTCCCAGCAAAGGCCACTGGCTCCAAGCAGCTGTGGCTCCGCAGTGGGATTTCCTCCCAAAAGCAGCTTGGTTCCTTGCCAGGGGAACGGGTGTCCCTCCTGCACACCAAAACACAGGGATGAGACCATCAGCAAACTGCCCTCCTGCTTTCTGCCCCAAACACCAACATTCTCCACAAAGCCTCTTGTTTCTGTGGCTGTTCAGTGAGTATCGATGGACTGAGCTGGGCTTTAGCCCCACTAATTACCCTGCCGGGGATATGGAAGGTAATGATACCTTGTGTTATTGTATTAGGGCTCAGAGACATCTATGAGGATGTCTCGCCTTGTTCTGGGGGAAGCTGCTCACATCTGAAGGCTGTCACTGTCCCCAGGCAGCCTCGGGTTTCATAGGAACCTGATATAAAAAGGAAGAGGGTTGAAAACATAGAGGGAAAAGATGAGGGAAATGATAAAAAAGGGGATAAACCTGTGTTTTGTAAGGGGGAGAGTGAAGAGGGGACCTGATGCCCTGAAGCTGTCAAATTTAAGGTGTCTTCCCCACCCCTGAGAATGACACTGAAAATACAGTGAGAACAGGTACTAGGAGAAGAGTTAACAGAAGCTGGCTGAGCAGCCTGTAAAGCAAAATATTTTCAGTAACATTCCTTCATTAAGGATCACAGAATCATCATAGGATGGTGAAGGTTGGAAGGGACCTTCAAGATCATCAGGTTCCAGGCACACTTCCCACCAGCCCAGGCTGCACAAGCTCCATCCAACCTGCCCTTCAACACCTCCAGGGATGGGGCTTCCACAACCTCCCTGGGCAACCTGTTCCAGTGCCTTCCTACCCTCAGGGTGAAGAATCTCTTCCTGATGTCTAATGTAGATCTCCTCTCTTTTGGTTTTAAACCGTTCCCCCTTAAACATAAAATAAAACCTTTATTTTGTCCTGAAGATCTGGCAGGTCAAAAACTCAGTAGACTGATACCCAAGCAATCCTTTTATTTTGTTGGTGTAAAATTTATATCATTATTTTCTTTCACCAGCCTACCATCTGTGCCTAGTAGAAACCTCTTCCATGGGTATGGCATCGTCCTAAAAGTGATTAAATTGTTGTTATTATACTAATATCCACTACTGGGACTTGGTAAGTTCCCTTGTAGCCAGTCCTTGTGAAAGAGGACTGCCAGCTCCCAGCACTGCAAATCTAGGGGTAGTCAGGCTAATACAGAAACAACTTCACCTGGCAGATGAAGTGAAACAGCCACCACTTGTTTTGTTTCTCTTTACAGACAGAATAAGGCAGAGTAGATTGTTTCTTAGGGCAGGAAGTGATGACCATACTACACCCATCTGAGGATACACGAACATGGCAAACAAATGCTTTGCTGCCACATGCACATGGTGGGGAAACAACAGCTCTGCTTTCCCTGTGAACATCATTGTAGCCTGTAGGCTCAGTCACTCTTGAGGTCTGGATGCTCTGGATTTCTTGTCTTTGGTCTCCTGTAGGTACAAAACATGGATCTGGGTCAAATGACTTACACTCGTTACTGAGATGAATGTAACTTTTGCTGCAGAGCCACGAAGGTGTTTTGGGTTAAGGTGCTTTGGCTGGGGCTTGCTGCTCCATGAAGACAGAAGAGTGCCTTGCCTGTGCAGGCAGACATGTAGAGGCAGCTGATGGGGACTGTAACCAGTGGAATTTCCTTGTGCTAGTTCTGGAGCAGGGCCACAGGGATGGGGTCCTGGGACTGTGCCCCTCAACAGGGCTGGTGTAACCCACACTGACCCAGCATCTACACAGAAGGAAGGTCACTTCCTGGTACACCACAGGAAGGCAGATGTAGGTGAGCCACCAAGAACATTTTATAGTGGTAGCATGGGATAATGCTGGAAGAGTTCTAGGATGCTCTGGAGTCACTGGACATTTTAAGAACAGGTTAGACAAAGTGCCACTCAGGAATGTTGTAGGGAGAGTTGCTCCTGCCTCGGGGAGAGGGATGGATGACATGAGGACTCAGGGTCCCATCCAGGGGCATATTTTCAAGGCCACATGTTGCTGATGGGTTTGGCATTGGCAGAGCCACCCATGGGCTTGTGGAAGTGCATATTGAGTGTGCTGGGACTGGGGCTAACACACATGGTCATTTGTATTCTACCTCTTTCAGAGTAGAAGAGAGAGAAGGAGGAGAAGAGGAGGAAAAGAGAAGAGAAGGAGGAGGAGAGGAGGAGGAGAGGAGAAGGAGGAGGAGAGAAGGAGGAGGAGAGAAGGAGGAGGAAGAGACCTAGAAAAAAAGCCTCTCAACAGGGAACAGCATGGATTTTGGGGGTGTGCCAGAAAGTTCCTCCAGACAGTATTTCCCAGTATAAAAAACTAACTCTGAAATAATCAACATCAGCACGTTTTCCCAGGTTCTCATGGAGATTCAGACAGCATTGTGTCATAGACCCAGAATCCTAAATGAAAGAGGTTGGGAAAAGACTTAATTGTGAGGGCAAACACGGATTTGGCCAGAAGGGTAGGGAGCCTGGCTTGCACAGCCATGGACTGGTTAGGACTATATCCAGGATTCAGAGAAAGATGGGGAAGGACAGTGGGAAAAGGGAGCTCTGGTGACATGATGTGTCCAGAAAGGTTCACCTGTCCATATCCTGGGGCTGGGAAGAGAAAATGTGGAAGGGATAATGCAAGGACAATGTTATCAACTTGCCAGCTGGATGTCTTGTCTCTGGTGCTGTGCAGCTGTGGGATAGAGGTCAGAAGACCAGTACAGGCAGTTTTAGCAGATCATCTTGTCTTTGGTTGGTGCCTTCTGGGACAGAATGAGGAGACAGATGAGTAACAAGAAAGGATTGCCTAGGAAAAGAGGCACAGGAAGCTGAAGGGTGTGCCTGGATCAATTAGCTGGCTCTGCTCTGTAACATGGGTGAGTTATTACCAGCAGTGTTAAGTGGCTTTTGGGCTTTGGCCAACAGCCTCAGACAGGTCTGGCCTGAAAGTGTCACCAGCCTTGGGTGACAGATCCTGTGTTTTCAGGTGCCATGTCAGGGTCTGTGCTCATGATTAGTCTCCAGTGAAGACTCCTCTTCTGTGGAACTGTGGCTACATTACAATCAGAAGGTTGGCAAGTGGGAAAAGTACTATGGACTTTTAGGGACCACAAACAGAGATTACATTTTCAGAAGGGGATCAAACCCATGTCCTTAGTAGCATATTTAGCACTTCTCGTAGACTAGGACATTGCTTCTATCAGCTAAGCCAGCATGGGCAGGAAGGAGGTGTCTCAATAAAGTGTTTTGGAGACACAGTTGTAGCTCCAGGACTTCCTGAACACACCAACTCTTGCTTATTTCATGAAAACAGACATTAAAACAAACAAGAATTTGTTACCTCCCTGGGTTTCTAAGGGAAGGCTGGAGATGCACGCGGTCATGCAGCAGAAGACACGTTCCTGGCAGCAATCCTCTCCAGGCTCTGCTTGCCACAAAATGTTCTAGCTGCCTCAGAGGTAAAACATCTGCTGCCTGCTGGCACTTCTTGGCTGCCCGTGCTCACGAGTGACGGGAGAGGTGGAATCCAACTGCCTGGCATCTTGCATCATCAGGGAAGAAAAAGTGGATGGGTCTTTCTTTTCTTTCAGTTGGAGCTTTTATTCTCATCTTCAGCCTGTAGAAATCGGATTCACCCATTATGCTGTAAACAAAACACCCTGATGATTTAGCAGAACTGAGCAGTCCTCAAACATGCATGGTGCAGACCAATGGGGAAGGCAACAGACCCAGCTGCTTTGGCCTTTTCCTTTTTTTCAGTTTCCATTGCTTTCCTTTAATGTATTTGCAACAGTGATTGTTCAATAATGTGCAATAAACCAGATTTGCACGGTTCATAAAGAGCTGGGCTGGTTTTCATTACTCTAGGGAGGATGTGGATAGTGCAATGAGGTCATTATGAGTAGCCTTGATTGGGCTTGGCTGCCACAGCTTCTGTGGAGCCAGATTAGACCAAGGCTGAGACCGAGTTTTGGGAGGATTCTTGGGATGAAAAGCTCTGTTAAGAGTTTGGGTAGTCACCAAAATCTACACAGATGAAGTAATTCTGGAGAGCTGCTACTGGTGGGATAGTGGATTCATGCAGCACCCCCCAGAGCCTGTCAGGGCTCTGCAAATACAGATGTCTGGCCTTCCATCTCAATATTCCCTCCCTGTGTTTTAGATCCTCACACCTAGATCCTTACACCTGGGTGGATGCTCCTCAGATATTTTCGGCTTATTTTCAGCCCTTCTGCTCAAATACATTTTGGTCAAGTTCTGCACACACTGATTTTGCTGCTTTTCTGCCCAAGGCATGGCAAGCATCTGGGGTTGTCCAGTGTTACAGTGCAATGTGGGACAGAGTGATGAGGCTGAAGATAACGTGATGAGGGAGAAGGAGGCATTTCCCCATATCATTTCAGTTCTCCAGGCTTATTACTTAACCTGATCTAGTGGGAGGTGTGCCTGCCCATGTAAGGGGGGTTGGATCTAGATGATCTTTAAGGTCCCTGTCCAACCCAAACCAGTCCACAATTCCATCATAGCTGATCTCTTTCCCAGGTAGCCAGTGCCTCTGTGAAAACGACAGGTGCAGAGCTTCTTTTTCTCTATCTCAGGTTCAGTGTCACAAGAGCCATCTCCAGACCAGAGTTTCCAGTACGTCCTCTCTGATGCCATAACTGTAACTCCAGATCTCACCCTTTTTTCTAGCTCCTGGCATCACCCCAAGAGGCAGCTCACACTCATCGTGATGCTACTGAAAAAACCCCAGCATGGAAAGCCATCAGGCAGTCAACAGTTAATTCCAAGATTTGTTTTCTTGGACACTAATAAATTATTTTAGGGCTTTGCTGCCTATTTTTTCAAGTTCCATTGTGGATACTTACCTGGACCAGCAGTGCTGCAGGGCAGCCTCAAAATGTTTCCTTTAGGAGCAGGGAGGGTTACAGCAGAAAGGGAGTCTGTGCTATGGCCTTGAGGCCTCAGTTCTCTCACCAGCAGGGAGAAAGGTTGCATGAAGATCTAGAAGTTGCCCAGGCTGGGGCTGAGACCCTTGTTTTGTTGTGTGAGGAGACCTTATCACCATGTTCCAGTACTTAAAGGGTGGCTGCCAAGAAGATGGAGACTCCCTATTGACAAGGAGTCAGATGGAAAAGACAGGACACAAGTTGCTCCTGGGGAGATTCCCATTGGACACAAGAGGGAAATGTTTCCCCATGAGGACATTCCAACATTGGAATAGTCTCCCAAGGGAAGTGGTGGATTCCCCCACATGGGACAGTTTGAAGTCTCAGCTGGACAGGGTGCTGAGCCACCTCAGATCAACTAGAGCAGCACCTAGAGAGGCTGGACCAGATGGTCCTTGAGGTCCCTTCCAACCTGGCATTCTAGGATTCTACAACAAAATGGGGTCTGAACGTGCAGCAGCACCAGTGATACATGATGTGTCTTGGGGACAGCAGCTTTACTGGTGGTTCCTCTTCTGCAGCAACCAGTGACCAAAAGCAGTCTGAATTTCAGGCTTGCCCACAGCAGGCTGCCTCCTCACTGCTTCTCATCATTAGTGATTAATTATTTCTATTCTGCCACTACCCAGAGTATTTAGAAATAACAGGCAGCATGCTGGGCAAGTGCCATTCTCTCATCTCTGTGAATGAGAGAGACACAGACACAACAACCACAGAGAGACAAAGGCTCAGAAGAGCCCACTTAGGCTGTTGTGTGTGGCTCTTCAGTGCCCATTGCCATGTTCCTTGCAGCCAAGCACCAAGCAACAGTCACTTTTACAGCAAAAACAGTTAAGGGAGAGACCAAGATAAGGCTGTAAAAGAAGGAAGTAATGACTTGGGAACTTCCATCCCCACATTCTTCTACCTGAAGCTTATTTTGAAACCTCCTGGTGAAGATTATCTTTTGTTTCATCAGTTCTTAGGACAGCAGTAGCCTGCTTGGCACTCAAGTACCCAACTTCCACAGAATCACAAGGGTCGGAAGGGACCTCTGAAGATCAAGTCCAATCCCCTGATGCAGCAGGAACACCCAGGGCAGATGACCCAGGAATGTGTCCAGATGGGTCTTGAAAGTGTCCAGAGGAGACTCCACAGCCTCTCTGGGCTGTCCAGGGCTCTGCCACCCTCACAGTAAAGAAGTTTCTCCTCATGTTGAGGTAGAATATCCTGTGTTGGCACTTGGTGCCGTTTCCCCTTGTCCTATCACGGGGCACAACTGAAAAGAGACTGGCCCATTCTAGACATCCACCCTTCAGATATTTATAGACATGAATAAGGTCCCCTCTTAATCTTCTCTTCTTAAGACTGAACAGCCTCAGGTCTCTCAGCCTTTCCTCATATGACAGATGTTCCTGTCCCTTCATCATCCTGGTAGCTCTCCATGCTGAGCCTTGTCCTGTACCAGCACCATGCTGCTGCTGGAGCACCTGATAATCCCAGTCCCCCATGATGGGACAAGGGTGGCTGTGGCCACTGCTGCCCCAGTGAGCCTGGGAGCCCAGTCCCAGATGACACCTCCCCAGTGCAGGCTGCAGCTGATAGTGCTTCCAAATACCAACTTGCTGCAATGCCCTCTGCACAGGGCTGCCAAGCCACGCATTGTGAGATGCTTCTTCAGGCCCTATCTGCTTTCCTTAGGGCAATACATTCCCCAAGCAGTCACTGAAGACAGATTACACCGAGTTGGATGTTTAGGATGTGCTTTTCTTCATTACTCAAGGCAGTTTTGCCTGTGTGAACAGGCGAGGTGGTTTTCCCCTGGCTGGGCCAGCTGTCTGAACACTGGGCTATTGTTAGTTAGAGCAGGGCTGAGTTTACAGCTGAGCAGGAGTGATAAGCTCAAGACAACTCAGACTTGTTTCCTCCCCAAGGAACTGCCTGTCTAGCTCCGCTCCCCTCCTCTGTGTCCCAGACACCACGGAGCTGAAGTCAGGAGGTATTTTTGTTCTGTCAACAGGGATGCCCAAAAGGCCGGGTGGTTTCCTCTTAAAAGATCAGACAGAGAGAATATCCCACACAATTTTACCCTCATCACCCAAGACGCTGGACTCACAGAAGTTTTCAAGTTTTCTCACAGCTCTTTTTATGGCCTTCAGCTCAAATTCCTCAGGGTAACACTGCCAGGGATGGGGCAGCCACAGCTTCTCTGGGCAACCTGGGCCAGGGTCTCCCTACCCTCACACTAAAGAATTTCCTCCTAATGTCTCACCTAAATCTCCCCTCTTCCAGTTTTAATCCATTCCGCCTTGTCCTCTCAATACAAGCCCTTGTCCAAAGTCTCTCCCCAGCTTTCCTGAACTTCTCTAACTACGACTAGTCCAGGCATTGGTGCAGACATTTAGATTTAGGGAAGATTCATCCCATAAGTCTCAGTTTTATGACTCTGTTGTAGCAACACGGGAGAAGAAAAACCACATGTCAGAGGTGTTAATTGTCACCCTGTGCTGATGCAGCAGCAGTTCTGGGAAGCACAGAGGAAAGCAACAAGAATAACAGGTTTTTTAAATGTAACACAGGAATGAAAGGCTGGAAGTAGTGCACCTTCTTATCCTGAAGAGCTGAAAGGAAGGAATTTGAAGAGAAAGGAGACAGAACAATCCTCACTTCATTGTAGAGACAGTGATGAACTGTGGGTTAAGGCTGCTGGTAAGCTCAGGACTAGCACAGCTCATTAGAGACATCTCCAGGAGGTCACCAGTCTGAAATCTCACAAATTATTAAAACTACTTTGATCTCCTCTTCCAAGTCATCTTGCAACTTTTAACACCTGCCAAAGCATCACGACAGCCCCTAACTGTGGTCCTAGGCAAGACAAGCAAAGTATCAACTTGCCAGGGTAAGAGCTTGAAATCTTTCCTGTTCTGCTATCTGCTTCCTGGTGATGGCAACAGAAATTACACAAGCCACATGCATAGGACAGTGGAAAAGGATGAGGAATCAATAAAAGCATGTACACTTCTAAGAAAACAGAGCTATTCCTTGGATGGTTCCCAAAGGCCAAGCTGTAATGATCAGGTACTGCAAAAATAATACAGCTGTTTTCAGAAGGTGCCAGGCTTCCTGGAGAAAGTAACTCAGGAGCCAAAACTGGTGACAGAAGAAGGACTCTTGCTTTCAAGGACACCATTTCAGGCTATATTGTTTGAGAAGAGTTGGCCACCATGGCAAGCTCAACAGTTATTACTGGAGTAGGAGCCTCACGCTTAGAAAGCTCCAATAAACCCCAGCAGAAGATGCCCATGTCACCAGGTCTGGGAGCTTCAGCTTTAAATAATAAATAAAGCATGACATACCTTGAAGAACTGAAGCACAAGGTGACAGTACAAAACTGAACTCAGTAGAGGAAGCAAGACTATCAGCAGCAGTAGAAGAAGCAGTGGTTTCGTAAGGGTTGGCCATTTCTTCAAGCAGATTGCAGGTCATGTCAGGAGCTTTACAACAACCATAACTCTCCTCATGAAGCTCTGATGAAGCAATGGATGTTGCAAGGTAACTCATTCTCCACAGAAAGGTCAAATGAAGAAAACTAGGAAGGTGACATCATTCATCTACAGCACTTGTGATCCAGCCATCACTTCTGCTGTCTGAGGGGCTTGATAAAATCTGTTTACAGCCCAAACTCTGCAGACATGAAACAGGCATCCTCAACAGGCCCCTCTCCTCCTCTGGTGAAAAAAAAAAATAAATCCATCTTTCATGTGCAAAACCTTCCCACTGGCTCCTCCACAACTCTCTCCAGGTAGGAATACAGTAAAACAAGGATGGGAAGCTCCCAGAATCATCAAAAGCAAATGTCACAGAACAGAAATTCTCTCCATATATAAACACATTCCAGTTTCAAGAAGGTCGACCAACCAACATAACATTTGTATGAAAATGAGTGGTGAGACCCTGGCCCAGTTGCCCAGGGAAGCTGTGGCTGCCCCATCCCTGGCAGTGTTGAAGGGCAGGTTGGATGGGGCTTGGAGCAGCCTGGAATGGTGGGAGGTGTCCCTGCCCATGCAGGGGGTTGGAACTAGATGATGTTTAAGGTTCTTTCCAACCCAAACCATTAAATGATTCTGTGATTCTATGAAAATGCCATCAGAAGAAACCCAGAGAAGCTCTCACAGACAATGTCAAGGGAGCTGGGTCATTCTTGCTGTGCAATGAGCAACCCAAGGAACTGGAACTGTGTCCTGCACTGTGGTGGTACATCAGATCACAGGAGGATCTGGGGGCAGATTTACTCTACAAACATTTCTGTCAGCCCAAGAAAGGTCAAAAAAGTCAGAGACAGTAAATGTTTTTTTCCAGGAACAAAATACTTGAAGGAATGAGCAGTTTGCCATAAACAAGACAAAGAAACATGAGACATTTGGTCCAGAAGTGATCATGTCTCACATGCCTGTTTCCCATCTCCTTTTTATCTAGAAGGAGGTCCCAGCATGACCAGCTCAGGCACAGCCAGCTGTGCTGCAGACATGCAAAGCAAGGTGAGGTGACCCACGTTTAAGGTCTCTCCAAGTATCTTGACCATATCACCTCTTAAAAAACTCAAGATTAACCCATCTGCAATAATTATTGCAATTATTTGCTTAACCAATCCAACTTTAACCCAAACATCAGTTTTGTAGCTTCTGATTTAAGATCTCAGGATGCATGGAGAACTCTTCTCCAAGGCTGGTTGTCTTTGTACTTCACAGAACAGGCACTTCCTATCAAATGATGTGGGAAAAGTGCCCTCAAGAGATGTATGACCTACTTGAATCACCTTCAGAGAGAAAAAGCTTTTCTGAAGTTAAATGTAATTTTCAACTTGCACTAAACAGCAATAAATATTTTTGCTTTCTTCATACAATCCATGTACTCTGGTCGACTTGCTAACATTAAAAAGGGCTTCCTCTGAGCTTGTAGGAGCTCTTGGCCCATCATTTGCCATTTCAGCTATTAAAAATGTTTTAACAATCATGAACATTTGCAGATGAACTTTTACAGCACTTGGTTCAAGCATTCCCACCACAGAGCAAACTGCTCCCTTCATGACATACAATCCACCTATTCCAGGGAAGCTCTTGTGTTGCTTTCCATATTCTCCTCATTTTTCTTAAACATTTCTCTCTTTTAGTGCCCATAACATCTAGAAGACAACTGGGAGAAATGCTGATACTAAGCCAATCTTTTGCATAAAAAAGATTGCACAGTTAGTTTATTTGAGCTTAGTAGTGAATAGATCAAACCTTAACTGTGAATTTTAACTAAATCCTTTTTGGTTCAGTTTCTATTGAAATTCTATAACAATAACCTAGAAGGAACACTCTAGATTTAAAGGACTACATTTTATTTTAAAAGAATGAAGTATTTCTTACCTCTAACAAAAGCATGTGCAGCCTAAACCAAAAAAAGGTATTTTCTCCCCAGGATCCTTATGACTGACCTATGGTCTGAGGCTGTCAGGGTGGGAGGGCCTTGTAAGCTGAGACATCAAAAGCACCTGCAAGAAGCAGGACTCCAGAATTCACTAAACAGCTCCAGAAAACACCCAGGAACTGGATCATTATATAGTGGATAATGCACTGGGATGTAACAAAACCATCCCAGTATCTGACACCAACACTTGGAGGTGTCATAGTACCTACACAGCACGTCTCAGAGAGTAACGACGTCTATAAGTTCTCACCTTTTGTTCCTTCTGGTCTTTTGTGCAACAATTTCTAGGAAAAAGAGAGGGAAAAAATTACTTGTGCCTTTTTTAGAAGTAAACAGAAGGCTTGAAAGAGAGAGGCTTATAAGGCAGACAATAAAATTGGACTCTTTTTGTTTCTGGAGGACAAGGGAAATGGCAGTTGGGGAGGCCAATGCAAAAAGGAGCAAAGGAGACAGGAGTCAATCTAGTGAAAATTTACTTTTAAGTTAAGAAATTTCTTTCTTAAAAAGAAAACCTACTTTTATTTACTTCTGCTGCCACTACTTCCTGCCACCATGTAATGTGCCTTTTGGATCTAAGTTTTTCTGTAAGAATTCACCATAGTAACCTGTTTGTTAAGGGCATTTATGAGCAAAAGAATCCTCAGCTACCCTCCTCTGAGCTGGGAGACAACAGCCAGGGCATTTCTTAACATGGGAAATGAGACAAAAGGACACGTTTCACTTCTCAGCCTTTCTTATTTATCATAAAAGTCCACAATGTTTTTCTTCACGTGAAAATGACGTGCTGGGAGACACCAGGCAGCCCAGAAACACTGACTGAAGGAAAGGGTAAAGAAAAGAAGCTGCTCACACACAGCCTGAAATATTCTTCATACCAAATGGGGTGAATAATGTCTTTTTTTAAATGTTTTATATTTATATATACAGCCATCACTGCCATCACACAGCAGCCCCGTGACTCTCCCCACTGCTGTGCCCCACCCACAAACACACACACCAACATTCAGGGTATTTTTAACAGCAGGGCCTTAGTACACAACTTCCCACAGGAAACCCTAATCTCATGTGCCCAGAGCCAGCACCCTGTGCACAACTGCCTGGTAACAGCAACGTGAAGGAAACCCCAATACGAGGAAAATAACTCTCTGCAAAAGATGAGGCACATAACACTGCAAAGTCCCCAAGCACTGTGCCCAGAAAGCAAAGGGGCAGTTTCCCTTCAAAAGATTCTTTTCTGGTTTGAGCAGAACGGGCTTTATTCATCATCAACTCAGCTTGTAAGTTCTGCACCCCCGCAGGCAGAAAAGCCCCTCAGAGGATCAAACCTTTACAGGTTGTGATAAAACAGAAGTATCTGCAAGTGTCATCCTGCAGTGGTGGAGACTCCCTGGAAAGTAACATCCACTTGAGCCAAAAACTCCCCCTCAGAAGTCAACAGCGTGGCCTGCAGCACCCTGAACACCACGTGTGAATAGAGAATCCAGTCATTTGAAGTAGAAATCCTTCTTTAGAGATGTCTGATGGTCTTCATTAACCACCAGGAAGCCGGAATGACATGCAAAATTGAGATGGATCATGGCATCAGAGAGGTGAGAGGGAAAAAGAAAAAGAAGTGTTTCATTTTTCAGCTTGGCAAGGTTGGAAGGGCTTTCTCATCCTTGCCAAAGAAGTAAAGAGCAACTTTTTGGATACAGTAGAAAGCAGAGCCTTTCATAGAATCATCCTGGTTGTCCTTTGCACTTTCCTGGTCACTGTCTGGTGTGCTCAACTGCATCAAGCAGAAATCAGATTTTCTTTTTAAAGAGAAAACATTATAATATTTCACTATTAGTGCCAGTAACTGTTACACACTAAAACTTTGCTTTGGAGTTTTGAAATCATTGCAGCTCTAGTCTCTCAGAGGTGTAAAAATGACTTCCCTGACTTGTCTCCTGCCTGTCTGCTGTGGTTTGCTGCCCTCCGTGCTGCTCAGACAGCAGCTGCTGCAGAGGAATTCTTTTTAAATTAATTTTTTTAAGCATTTAGCTCAAGAAGATAAAGACAAAGGTCACGAGAGATCTCTGGCTTCAGAACATTGATACTTAAGAGGAAATAGTTGTGAGTACACGCTGTGACCAGAGACTTCCTGGTGGGTGATGGGGAAGCGAGATGAGTAAATGATGAGGAGGACACGTTGATGCACAACATGAAACCACCTGGTACCACCACAAAGGACACCTCTGATTCAGAACGTGCCAACTGCAGACCAATTAGCAAGGAAACAGGGTGTCCACCATGAAATTCTTGACATGTGCATAAAAAAATCCAGTGGAGCAGGGCAGTGGCCTACAGAATGACAACAGTGGGCCTACAAGCAATGCCACAGAACTATCTGACCTGGTCAAGACCTCTTCCCAGAGGAAACATTTGAAGCTGAAGTAACAGCATAAGGTTTTAAAGGCCTTTGTCAGTTTGGGTTGCTCATTTATAATTGACTGTTCTGTTATGCATAAGATAAAGTTACCTGGAAGTCAGAAAGCTGCTCACCTCTTCCTGCAGCCAAGTCAATCAAAAGCGGCCTTGAGAGCCAGCTTGCTGCTCTGCCAGATCAGCACCACAGATGTTTAGCCCTGAAAAACCAGCTGATATCCTGAGGTGATGCTTCCTGCTTGGTGTAAGAGAGGCCTGGCGTGCTGACAGCCCCTTGAGAATCCTGGAGAAATGGGACATCTCCCCTCACAGTATTTCCAGCCCATTTCAGATTCTCTTTTCCCAGTTCTTTCTCCAAGACTCCACCCCTTTTGTATTCCTTCCCATCTCTCCACAGCCTGCATCAGTCCAGGACACATCCTCGACCCTCCCAGTCACTCCTGCATCCTCCCAGTTGGTGTAGGAACCTAGGAGAGAAGCACAGCTTTGCCTGACCTGCTGCTTCACAAGTTACCAAGGGCTGTGTGGGACATGTGGAGGAAATGGAGGGAAACAACTGAACTGTATCACAGAGCTTGTGGTCACTAGGCAGGATAGTTGACAGCATCTGAGCCAACTCTCCAGATTTTAACTAGAGCCAAAGGAGAGCTGGAAACTCACCAGAGCTTCAGGGTAGTTCAGCCTGGAGAAGAGAAGGCTCCAGGGAGACCTTAGAGCACCTGTTCTCCAGACCCCTCATCAGCTTAGTTGCCCTTCTCTGTACCCTCTCCAGCACCTTGATATCCTTCCTATCCTGCAGTGCCCAAACCTGCACCCAGTGCTCAAGGCGCAGCCTCACCAAGGCCGAGGGGCAGGATCACCTCCCTGCTCCTGCTGGTCACACTATTCCTGGTGCAGGCCAGGATGGTGTTGGACTTCTTGGCCACCTGGGCACACTGCTGGCTCATGTTCAGCCCCCCATCCATCAGCACCCCCAGGTCCTTCTCTGCTGGGCAGCTCTCCAGCCACTCCTCCCCCAGCCTGTAGCTTTGCTAGGGGTTGTTGTGGCCCAAGTGCAGGACCCAAAGTTTGGCCTTATTGAAAATCCTGCCACTGGCCTTGGGCCATGGATCCAGCCTGTCCAGGTCCCTCTGCCCTCAAGCAGATTGACACACCCACCCAGATTACTGTCATCTGCAAACTCACTGAGGGTGCACTCTGTCCCCTCATCCAAGTCATCAATACAGATATTAACCAGGAGCAGCCCCAGCATTGAGCCCTGGGGACACCACTCATGACAGCCCCAAACTGGATTTAACTCCATTAAACACAACTCTTTAGACTTGGCTGTCCAACCAGTTTTTTATCCAGGAAAGCATTTGCACATCCAAGCCATAAGCAGCCAGCTTCTCTAGGAGAAGCCTTGTCCAAGGCCTTGCTAAAGTCAAGGTAGACACCACCCACAGCCCCTCCCTCGTGCAATGAGCAGGTCACCCTGGCTAGAAGGGATCAGGTTAGTCAAACAGGACCTGCCCTCCTTGAACCCATGTTGACTGGGACTCATCACCTGGTTGGTTGTCCTGCATGTACCACATAATGGCACTCAGGATGATCTGCTCCATCAGCTTCCCTGGTTCTGGAGTCAGACTAACAGGCCTGTAATTTCCTCGATCATCCTTCCATCCCTTCTTATATATACACATATTGTATATATAAATACTGTAAAAGAACAGCAGTCTGAGTAAAGCAAACCCTCCTACAGACCCTTTGGATTGCTTAGGCACAGTGCTTTATTCCACACAGAACCAGAGGGTGGAGAATCACAGCTGAAATTACAATGGCACAGTGTCACTCACCATTTGTCACTCTGCTTGAGCTCTAACAGGAGTGGCTTTGTATGGAGCTAAGCCCTGGAGAGGCCAGTACAAGTCTAATCCACAAAAAAGTCTCTTCTTCACTGGGGAGCCTGGTTTTCACTAAGTCCTTTGCTTTCCAGCCACCTGGTTACTTTCCTTTCCTCCCCTTCTTTTTGCCAGAGCCAGGCTGTTTTTTGGAGCCAGGCCAGAGGAAGCCCCGGAGGTGCAGGAAGGCAGGGGCATTGTGACAGATGTAGTAAGCATTGAGCATTGCAGCTGGGCTGAAGATATCCACCTCCTTCTCCACCTTCTTGGCTTTCTTCTTGGAGCCTTTCTTACGCTTGGGTTTGCTGCTTTTACCTGCCTGCAGAGAGAAAATGACCAGAAAAAACACTGTCACTGCATCTTTATTGCAAGCTGGGCTAGAGGGAGGTGTCCCTGCCCATGCCAGGGGGTTGGATCAGGATGATCTCTGAGGTCCCTTCCAACCCAAACCATTCCATGATTCTGGTAGAGGATCATAAGACATCCTGGTACAACTGTTCCATTGCATCCTAGTGCTGGCTCCCAGTATTAGCTCAGAGCCCCTCACCACCAGCTCCTGTATTTGTGGTTATTTTGGGTACAGACTCACAAGATTATACTTTCACCAAATCCATATGTAAGAATATTTGAAGTCATCAGACAGAGCTAATTCCTGTTCCCCTGTGCTGCTCTCTGGCCAAAAAAGGTTTGTGCACAATGGAAATTATACATTCTTTTAAACTGATTTAATTAACGCATTATGATACAATCCTGAAGGAAACTAAGCCTATGTTTTCATCCACTACTCTGTGCCTGCTTGTCACGCTGGATCACAAAACCAGAAAAGCAGGTCTCCTCCTCCTCAAGACTCTGTGGTACAGTTGGTTTTCTACCATTAGTGGCAACACAAACTTGAGCAGCAGCTCTGCCCTTGTGTGTGTGCAAAGGAGATGTTGCCAAGACTCACTCAAGCCCTAGAGGAGGTTAAAAAAATAGTCCTGTTAATTCCAGCTGATTAGAACACCCAGCCTCGTGCCTCCAAGAGGGATTTGTTGGAGTCTGATTCACTCCTTGGATTTTCTCACCCATCCTGGCCACTCCTCACAAGCCTGGAGTGTGTCTGTGTGGAAGATGCTGCCTCCAGGTACTGAGCCTGGGTCAGGGACCTGGAGGGACCTCTTGTTGCTGCTGTGGAGGCAGGAAAATGCTGACAGGCTGGGAGAGTTGGGGTGTTCAGCCTGGAGAAGAGAAGGCTCCAGGGAGACCTGAGAGCACCTTCCAGTGCCTGAAGGGGCTCCAGGAAAGCTGGGGAGGGGCTTGGGACAAGGGCAGGGAGGGATGGGAGCAGGGGGAAGGGTTTCCAGCTGGCAGAGGGAGCTGGAGCTGAGATGTGAGGGAGAAATTCTGGGCTGTGAGGGTGGGGAGAGCCTGGCCCAGGTTGCCCAGGGAAGCTGTGGCTGCCCCATCCCTGGCAGTGTTGAAGGGCAGGTTGGATGGGGCTTGGAGCAGCCTGGAATGGTGGGAGGTGTCCCTGCCCATGGCAGGGGGCAGAGATCTAGATGATCTTTAAGGTCCCTTCCAACCCAAACCAGTCTGTGATGCTGTGATGGCAACATTAAGCCAGAAGGTGGGCAGCATCCCAGAAACACTAAGGGTGGAGCAACAGCTGGTCTCAGAGGAAGGGCTGAACCAGAGTATTTGCACATTGCAAGGGAGAAAGTATTTGATCTCTGGTCTGATGTCAAGAGCACTTTGAGTACACACCAAGCTGCTTTATGCACCTGCCCATCCATTTCTCTGATTTGCCTGGTTCTGCACACTGTAATTAAAAAGGAATGAGCACAGATGCAGCCAGAAAAGCCACATGCAACTATCAGCTGGGCAAAAACGAGGGGAAGGCAGTACACTCAGCATATTTTCCTAGTATCAGTTCTGAAGAGTACAGGTAGAGTGCCAAAGAGACAAACATTTGTGCTGTGAGATGAGAGCAGAGTCAGGGTCTTCAGAATCAGCTGAGAAGGAATATGTACAGGTAAAGGAAAAAAAATATGTCAAGAGTTCTCCATAAAACACACAGAACCACTATCCATAAAATGAAAACAGAAAACAGAAAACAGTACAAGATAGAACAGAAAACAGTACAAGAGAGATTATCAGAGGAGGCAACAAGCCTTTTCTGCAGATCTTAATTGGACAGAATGTGTTAAATACTTCATGTGCTGGAATGTGCCCACTTCACAGAGCAGATGCTTACGTCAGCTTTTTCAGCCAGTCACCTGAGTCACCCTTCCTGTTTACCCACCCCCAGCAGGGTCACTAGTGGATTTTCTGAGCAGCATTAGGCTCCTGATCAGAGTTGGGTCTGTAGCTCCTCTTTCAAAATCAAAAAGGTGCTTACAGCTAAGGACAATATGTCTTAAGTCTGCAATGCCTTTTGCCTAGAGCTGCCTCACTGCTCCTGCTGTCCCTCTGCAGCAGATACCTCTGACCTCCAGGCTTTAAATGTTCTCAATCATTGTCAGCAACTGCCTTGTCTTCTGCCCCCCACCCCTCATGAATCGTGGCAGCAGGAGCTGAAGCTGGAGCACAGCCTGGAGCAGGGGTTCCTGGAGCTCCTCATCACCAGTGCTGTCAGGAGCAACACCTTGTGCCTGTTCATGCACGTCCAGCAGTGCCAGAGCCAACTGTTGGCACAGCAGCTGACGAGCCCAGGATTTCTTATGGATCCAACCAAGGGACATGTGCTTCTAAACAGAGAACAGTTCTTTTCCAGCATGTAGAGGCAGGACTTGCACAGATCAGACTTCCGACCACAACTTCTTCTGAGTTTTTAAACTACAACCTAGTGGGACACCTGAACACTCTTCAAAATTACTGTAAAATCCATGTTTGTGCAGTATTTTCCTTTACCCACAAGCAAGAAGATTTGAGGCTTTCTGAGATGTGTGCAAAATTTTACAGCCTGCAGCCTAGAACAGCAAGAAAAGATAAAAAACCAGAAGCACGTGCACACCTGCACACATGGACTAGAAGACCTTGAAAGGTCCCTTCCAACCCAAACTAAAACCCCTGCAGTGAGAAGGGACATCTTCAACTAGACCAGGCTGCTCCAAGCCCCATCCAACCTGCCCTTCAACACTGCCAGGGATGGGGCAGCCACAGCTTCTCTGGGCAACCTGGGCCAGGCTCTCCCCACCCTCACAGCCCAGAATTTCTCCCTCACATCTCAGCTCCAGCTCCCTCTGCCAGCTGCAAACCCTTCCCCCTGCTCCCATCCCTCCCTGCCCTTGTCCCAAGCCCCTCCCCAGCTTTCCTGGAGCCCCTTCAGGCACTGGAAGGTGCTCTCAGGTCTCCCTGGAGCCTTCTCTTCTCCAGGCTGAACACCCCAACTCTCCCAGCCTGTCTCCAGAGCAGAGCTGCTCCAGCCCTCCCATCATCTCCATGGCCTCCTCTGGACCCAATCTAAAAGGTCCATGGCTTTTTCTGGTGCTGAGACAAATTCACACAACAGGAATTTGAGCAGGTCAGTTTATCTCCTGCAGCCTTATGAAGAAACCTTCTGGATGCTAATCCAATTTCCTTGAAAAAGCACTATCAATACTGTTCAAAAGAACCAAATCTGTATTACCATGGCTATGTCCTTTTACTGAGCAGAGGGGCTCCACATCAAGCCCTGGAGATGGACCCTGCAACACACAACAACACAATGGGTTATGTACTACATGAGGCATTGGTATCTTCCCTTTAAACTTTTCAGTTGAAGGGGAAGAACAAAAACAATGCTGAAGTTAGATCCTTGCACAAACAGGTCAAGGTGTGGCATACCTAGAAAATAACTTCTTTGCAGTCACCTGTGAAGTCATATTCTAACTCTGCCAGATTCCAGAACTCTTTGAGTTTCCCCACAGATTTCCTCTAACAATGCGAGACTAGAAGGGGGGAAAAAAACAGGAAAATCTGACCCTCAACTTGGCATTCCTGACCTACAAAAGGCACTTCCCAAACCCCGAGCTCCCGGGGTTCCTCCAGGGCCCACCTCACCCATCCCTGCCTGCAAGACGGGGTAGCACAGGGCAGGACCTTGACCCCCACGTCTCCACACCACGGGCTAAAAAACCGAAGCCGTGGAGAGCCTCCCTCACACGGCCCGGCGTGAAGAGACAACGACTTCTCCACAGCTTTCCCTCAGGCCGGCCGAGAGACGCCTCGTCCCGCAGGGCCCACAGACATGAAACCACACCTCTTCGGAGCGCAGCCCACCGGAGCCTCCGCGCTCTCTCTCTCTCTCTGCAGCGGGTCCCGAGCACTGAAAGGGTTCAAAGCCTGGGTCCAGGGGAGGGGGGTGTCCGCGTTCAGGCCGGGTCGCTCGGGCCTTCACGACCCCTCAGGCCGCCGCCGAACCGCGGCCTCCTCCCCCCGCCCGTTGCTATGGTAACGCGCGCCCCGCGCATGCGCGCTGAGGGGGTCGCGGCGGCGCCAACGGCCGCCTGAGGAGAAAAGGGCGGGAAAAGCTTTTGGGGCGCTGAGGGGGGGGAGAGGCCGCCCCTTCGTCCTGCCCGGCGCCCGGGGGGGGGAAGCGGAGCGCAAAGGAGGCCACCCAACCCGCCCTAAAGGTGCTAGTGAAAGTATTAGTCGTGGGGAGGGGAAAGAACCCACAGCAACTTGCAGCCGGGAGGAGGAGAGGGAGGAAGGAAGGAAGGAAGCTGCGCTTGTCAGAGGCTGTGGGCAAGGCTGGCGTGCGGTGGGCTGTTTCAAGCCAGTTTTCACGCTTCTGGAGGGAGGAAGGCTCGGCTTGGGTGATGTTACCCCTCGGCTTCCCGCCCCTGCTGTTGGGGAGTTCATCCTCTGATCCTGGGGTGTGGGAATGACATGGGAGGGGGGGGGTGTCGGTGTCACCCGCGGACCCAGGGCCCTTCGCTGCAAACGGGTCCTGGGAAAACCACCTCGGCTTTCGCCTCCTTTGGCAGCCAGAGTTTCACGCAGCAGGCACCCAAAACTGCTCCGGATGTTGTCAAGAAATCCCCACACAGTGATTAAAATGAAGTCTGAGGGCCCGGGGGAAGCGGTGGAGAGAGGTGGGAGGGAGGGGCGGCCGAAGGGCTCGTTCGGCGCCGTTTTAGGGACAACTTTCGGCTTCGCTGCCGTAACTCTTGTTTTCCCAAAGCTGCGGAGAAATTACGGGAGGCAGGTGTCTCTTCTGCCTCCCTCAGCACCAGACCCTCACTTGCAAAGTGCTAAAAATCAAAAAGCACACGTGAAAAATACCAGTAGCAGCTTAATTGCCGAACGGAAAAAAAAAAAAACCCCACAACAAACAGCTCATAATTATACTGTTGCCAAACCCCAACACATCGAGGAGTCTGCCTAGATCATGGATTTATTTTTATCTCAAACGTTAGCCTCTCTACATCAGCCTTCTGGTACATGAGCCCATAGGATGCACTTTATAATATTTTAAAGCTGTTTTTCCAAATGTTGACAATGTGGGAGGTTGGAGGGTGTTCTACTTTAGCGAGTTTTCCCAGAGAAGCAGGGTTTGCACTGTCCTGTGGGTTGCCTGTCAGCCCAGCTGCAATGATTTCTGAGCCCATTGGCTGAATCCAACCAATATTGACACAGTGGTAAGAGTTTAAACATATTAATTTCCTGTGTGTCTCATGACAATCACCAGATGCACAGAGTGTGGGAGAGGGACACTGTTAATTACTCTGCTGAGGAAATATCAGCCCATCTCTGGGCTATTTGGAAGGGGCACGTGGGGAGGACAGAGTGACATTTCAGGGCAGTGGGACATGGCCTGTTGGAAGACAGCTGTGTTTCAGAAACATTAACAAAAGCAATAGCTATCTTAATTTTGGGAGCTGGAGGCTATGAAGTAAGTTTCAGAAAGGCTCATCTTGTGTAGTGAGAGGACAAGGGGGAATGGCCTTAGACTGGAGGAGGGGAGATTCACATTGGCTATTAGGAAGAAATTCTGGGCTGTGAGGGTGGTGAGACCCTGGCCCAGGTTGCCCAGAGAAGCTGTGGCTGCCCCATCCCTGGCAGTGTTGAAGGGCAGGCTGGATGGGGCTTGGAGCAGCCTGGAATGGTGGGAGGTGTCCCTGCCCATGCAGGGGGGTTGGAACTGGATGATCTTTAAGGTCCCTTCTAACCCAAACCATTCCATGATTTTAATACAATGGTAAATACTGCAGACCAATGTGTGATTTTATTTTTTTTTTTTAAGCACTTTTGGGAATAGAGATGTCTTTGTTTTTTAATTTGCCTATTGGACATAACAGCTGTCCAGACTTTGTTTTCTACCCTGGTGTGAAATTTGCACATAATATAATCTGCTGGGATCAAACATTTAAATTAATCAGACTTGGAAGGGAGTGTGGGTAGAGGATTGTAAATCTGATTCACAAAAATACCCAACCATCTTTTTTGCTCTTCCTGGTGATTATAGAGATTGTTGGCTTTATTACCAACAGAAATTAGCATTTCATGGAATAATAATGATTAACAAGCACTCACCTGTTGCTTTGGATGCTGTGGAGTGAGGTGGTGGTTGAAGGTATCAGACTCTGTCAAGGAGCTTTTGTAATACTGATAGAAAAGTGAATACAAGTAGTGAAGGGGGACAGAACAACTCCATAGTGGCAGAAATGTTTGCAGGGAAAGTATTTCAGCACGAAAATAGAAGTGGAGACAGAGAATAAGCCAGATTGGTGACTGAGTGAAATGTGGTTTAATGAAGAACGATCAGAAGGACTCGCAGAAATGAGATGGGAACAGCAAAGAAAACGAGAGCCCAATAACACATGAAGAAGAATAAAGGTATTGGTGAAAGAAGGGAAGAGGAAATGTTTGAAGGGGAATAATGATCAGTGTGGGGAGGTTAGATATCAAAAGAAAGCTAGACAACAGGAATGAGTGCAACAGCAAAACACAGCAGGTGATGGCTAGAGGAGGAGGTCAGGAACAGAGAAAGCAAAGAGCCAAGGCACCCCTTGGCAAAGTAGATGTCTAACGATTATCTCTTTTATCAAGAGGGAAAGTTGAGCCAGAAGCACAGGTTGGATGGAGAAAGGAGCCCAAGAATCTGGCAATAGTATCAGCTGGGTCGTCACCTGGCAGCCTGGCTGAGCGTGGGTGTCGGAGCAGAGCGAGATGCTGCTGAGGAGCATGTTTTGAAAAGCAGTTTTGAAACACGGAGTGGAAACCATTAGACTTACTTGCCTTGGGCAGAAAGGGATTGAGTTAATGGAAAACACCCTTTTATCTCTCCAAATGAATGTGCTGGAGTGCCTGACCAGCTGAATGCTGTTACCATGATCACCAGGCAGATCTCTCTGGATCCAGTGGAAAAAAAAACTTCCCTGTTGTAGTCTGGATGTGTTACATGTTTTCAAGAACAAGCGATAAGAAATACAGCGTAGAAAACACACCTTTCAGATTCTTTTACTTACTACAGATTTATTTTTTCTTTCTCTAGAAAATACCAGGCTGTTTGCTCTGGTGAGTGTCCCCTGTTGCCATGAGTGGGATCCAGGAAAATGTGCCATTCAAAGGGAATTGCTGTCTGATCAGTGGGGAGTATCAAGCTTCACTGAGTCTAATGAGCATGTTGCCTCTCTCCTACTCATCTAAATGATGGAGCAGCTCAACTTTTCTTTGTATTTAGCAGTGAAGAAAAAAGAGGGATACTATTACCCTGTCTCATCAACCAAGCTTGTCAGGGCAGTGTAGAAAACAGACTCTAAAGAGGTTCCTTGCCATTTGAAAAGGCACAGGGCCTTGGGCTTTGCTTGTTCTAGCTATGGCTGTGGTTTGAGTCTTGTTTTCAGTGGCTAAGTGGAAAATCTGAGAGGAATCCTGGTACCTGATCAGAAGGAACAAAGAAGGGGGCCTACAGGAAAGCTGGAGTGGGGCTTTTCACCAGAGAGGTCAGGGATAGGACAAGGGATGATGGTTTTAAACTGAAAGACGGGAGATTTAGGTCAGACATCAGGAAGACATTCTTCCCCATGAGGGTAGGAAGGCACTGGAACAGGTTGCCCCGGGAGGTTGTAGCTGTCCCCTCCCTGGAGGTGGTCAAGGCCAGGTTGGATGAGGCTTGTGCAGCCTGGTCTGGTGGGAGGTGTCCCTGATCATGGCAGGGGGGTTGGAACCTGATAATCTTGAAGGTCCCTTCCAACCTTCACTATTCTATGGTTCTATGATTCTATGAAAAAAAAAACAACAGTGAAAGAAGTAAAAGAACCAGAGAGGACAGGGAAGGGCTGGATGGTGTGGCTCAGAAAGGAGGTCTGCAGATTTTTTCTAAGTAAAACCCTATTGAATGAATCTTGGGATGAATAATGAAAGAAGTAATGAAAACAAACAAACAACAAACTATTTTTACTGTGTCTAGGGAAAAATGATTTTGTGTAATTTTTATTAACAAACCACATGGCTTCAAGGAAGCAATCATAATTAGGCTCATTATCTCCTTTCAGCAAAAACAACTGGCAAGAGACCACATTATCCTAACTATTGTGGCTAAAGAGAAGTATCAGTGATGACAAGAGTGTCTCAAATGTTACAATAAGCAGACAAAAATTAGCCTGTGCAGTCAACTGTTGTATTTGGTAAAGATGCTGGGAGGTGGCTACAAAACAAGCTACTGTTTACAAATGCAAGGCTTTTGATAAATAATTAAGAGAAGTTTCTGCAAACCAAGAGTGTAATAAACCTGGCCTCATAAAGTCACTGCTGTAGTTACAACTGGATAAATACAGAGTGTTTTAGCTCTGGCAGCTGTCAGGCCAGGACACCTCAGTATCATTTTTAAGATAAATTAGTATCTTTGAGGCCTTCTAGCCTCCCAAATTTGCATGAAATTAGCTACCCAGTTTGGAAGTTGCTTCTAGAGGATGGAGAAACTAAGAGTGTAATCGCATGTGCCTGCCTTCCTTAGGAAATAAGGCTAAAAATAGAAGAATCTGTACAGAGGTACTGAGGAAAATGACTTGCCAACAGACAACAAAACTTTCAGCAACCATCTGAAAGAAAGACTGAACAACCAGAGTGACAAAAAAGCAGCTCTGCATGTACTATTAAACCAGAAACTGAGCAACTTGAGTGTTCCTGGAACAAACAGTCCTGTTTGGAGTAAGATAACAGATGTGGTTCCTTCAGCTGTACAGAAACCATCCAAAACTTGGCTCTGAAACTTCCTTGCTACACATCAACATTATTATTCTATAATTTCTGCCTCCTGGCTCTTCTGATAATTTTTTAAGGGGAAGAAAATCCTCACTGTGAAGCAAAGAGGTTTTAACTGCTGTTGCATGCAGTTTGAGAAGTGCAAGAGGAGGATGGAGTCTTTCCTAGTACTGCTAGAGAAGCAGCAGCTGGGACTCTGAAGTACTGGGAAGGGAGTTTTCTAGTGAGGCCTCAGTTAACACACTTGCCCAGACACCTCGAGGGAAGGTCTTTCACATGTCATGTTGTTTGAACTCCCCACATCTGTCTGTAAGTGGAGTAAATTTATTAAAATGGAGGTTCTCTCTATTCCTGCTGAGCTGGCATTTCAGCTGCTCAGCAGAGGCCAGCAGGTTGTATCAGACTGAAAGGGGAAATGGTTTTAAACTGAAAGAGGGGAGATTTAAGTTAGATATTAGGAAGAAATTCACCATGAGGGTAGGAAGGCACTGAAACAGGTTGCCCAGGGAGGTTGTGGAAGCCCCTTCCCTGGAGGTGTTCAAGGCCAGGTTGGATGAGGCTTGTGCAGCCTGGTCTGGTGGGAGGTGTCCCTGCTCATAGCAGGGAGGTTGGAACCTGATGATCTTGAAGGTCCCTTCCAACCCAAATTATTCTATGATTCTATGAAAGGAAACCCACCTTTTCCAGCTTTCCAGAAGAAACCCTCACTAAACATGGTACATCTCGACAGAACTGTAGTCTTTGTTACAAATCCATAATGAGACACAAATACTCCAGTTCAAAGATGTACCTTTCCCAGTTACTTTTTTACACAGAGGTTCAAGGTTTGTACAGAGGTCTGTCTCTAGGAAGCAAATTTGTGGTGGTGGAAATAAATAGTACTTAAGGATAACAGTTTATACCATCCTCTACCACACAGATATTCAGATAATAATTGGTATTTCTCATCTCTACCTCAGTAAAAACAGAAGGCACTGAAAAGCCATGGAAACCTTATATGAAGCACAATTTCATCATAGAATGGTTTGGGTTGGAAGGGACCTTCAAGATCATCAGGTTCCAACCCACTGCATGGGCAGGGACACCTCCCACTAGACCAGGTTGCTCCAATTTAAATATAAAATGTAGGAAAATATACACTCTTTATGTACTGGTTATTTTTTGGAACATAAGTATTGTGGGAAAGAGACACTTGGGAGGAAAAAACATGTTTTGAGCCAAATAGCAAGGGCTTGTCTAAGTTTCTGATTCTTGAATAAATGCTTCATTCCCTTTTCCCCTTGGACACACACTGACTTACCTTCATGACCTTAGTTTATTAAGACTAACAGGATTTGCATACATTGATAGGGCCTCCTTTACATTCACACTTAGTTGTTGGGTAATTAGACTGTTTCATAAGTCACTTTAAAACACAGAATGCTAAAGCAAGGAGTATAATATGGTTAACCAGAAAAAACCCACTGCAGACTCTTTAAGTCTGGGGTCACCATGTGAAGGAAGGAGAAAAGGAACCAACAGTGCTGGAGAGGTGTCCCTTGTGCCAGGATACATGATCCCACACAGAGGTCCAGCTCCATTCCCAGGACTGTGCCATGAGGGGGAAATTGCACATTTAGTAGGAAAATAGGAGACAAAATATCACGGAGAAAATCCTAGACTTTCCAGCTAGTCCTGGGCTCTGGACCCCAGTACCTGCTGAAAATAATCATATTTATACTGTATTTCTACTACTTAAATATATAACAGACCTTCATGTGTCTGCCCTGATTAGCTGGGCTTTGTTAATTTATTTGACTTTATTTAATCTTTAGTTTATTTACTACCAGTAGGCTCTAGGGAACACAGGGAATGGGTAGATGCCATATTTTAAGAGGGGAGCTAAAGTACAGGTGCTGAAATTACATTTCCAGAGCTCTCCCAGTTTCCCTAAAGACAGCCCCATGCTTCCATTATAGACCCTATGTCTGGTCTTCATCCCTTACTGCTTGGAGGGGCTTTATGTATTTTTAAAACTCTTTACTTTTTAACAAGCACAATCACTGTGAAGACATCTACAGCCCATAATTCTGGGTTGCTGCTTTTAGGGGTTTATAGATACTTTTGGATGTTCTATTCTGGTGTATGTCAGACAAGGCCTTTCCTCAGCAGAGAGATGGGCAGGGGTCAGAGGTGATTTTAGGAGTTGGTTTGTGGGGGATGCTTTTGTTCCTTTTAAACAAAAACAGCAAAAAAAGCAATGAAATTAGGGCACAGGAAGAAAAAAGCTTAAGTAAATGTTGCTCTGGTTTACTTTGAACAAAAGAGTATTTAGAAAGGCGAGTGGGTTTACTGATGCCATTTCTGTGAAAAAGCCACCTTTTACAAACCCCATAAGGAATCATCCTCAGTTTAATTCCACAGCAATACACACAAATACTCGTGGTTTGATCACTTGTGTGTGAACTGGCTCCCCAGTTCAAGAGAGACAGGAGAGAGTCCAGGGGAGGGCAACAAAGATGCCTGGGGGGTTGGAGCATCTCCCTGATGAGGAAAGGCTGAAAGAGCTGGGACTGATCAGCCTGGAGAGGAGAAAGCTGAGGGGAGACCTTCTTGATGCCTCCAAGTATCTCAGGGTGGGTGCAGGAGGATGGAGCCAGACCCTGCTCAGTAGTGCCCAGGGACAGGACAAGGGGCATAAACTGGAACACAGGAGGTTCCATCTGAACATGAGGGAAAATGTCTTTCCTGTGAGGGTGACAGAGCCCTGGGACAGGCTGCCCAGGGAGGCTGTGGAGCCTCCTTCTCTGGAGACATTCCAGACCCACCTGGATGCAGCCCTGGGGAATGTGCTCCAGGGGATTCTGCTTTAGCAGAGGAGTGGGATTAGATGATCTCTAGACATCCCTTCCAACTCTGACAATTCCCTGATTCCATGTGCTTGGCACACTGGTAACAAGAATGGCTAAAGTGCTTCCTTGCACTGTATTAACACCTTTCTTTAACAAAAGCTGAAGTCTTGATTTCCCAGCTGGGAGAAGGTTAGATCCAGGATTCCCTGTGCTGAACTGCTAAAATTCTGTAGAATAAGGTTACAGTTTGTGGGCTCTGTTATAACACTTCAGAAAGCAGCATGAAGCCCAGCCTGCCTTTCCACTGCAGCCCTCAGGCTGGGTCATCCAAGAAGGGACTGTCACCCCACACGGTACCAAGGGCTGAGCTCCCTTCAGCAGGGCAGCCCACAAGAGTTTCCAGCCTGCTCTTCAGCTGCCACCCCCCTGTGATGCAGCTTTACCCAAGCATGGACCTTAAAGAAAGTTTGCAGCTCAATCTGCTCTTCATTCTGAAACTTACAGACCTCAGAGTCTGCTCTTTTCCCCACAGGATGGCAATAAAGTGTCAACCAAAGCACTTTTACTCCACACTTTAGGACTTGGCATAAACATTCCCCCAGATGACCAAAAAATCTTTGTAAAAATTAGGTTATTTAACATGGCATTTACTCTCTCCTCCATAGGTAGAAGAGCTAAAGAAAGTTACCTGCAGTATTTATCCTCCAAAAACAATCAGGTGGAGAGAAAGGTGGCCATCAGCCTCATCTACAGCTCTACACTGCACAGCTCAGCCATCATTTTACTCTTGGGAAGTGAAGGGAGCAGTGGAGGAAAGAAAGGGGAGCAGTGGAAAAGGGAGTGGATTATTATCCTTGATGAACAAGATGCAAAAATGGCCAGTTGTGGAAGCAAGCCTCGAAATTGGATTGAACAATCCCAGCAGCAGCAACACAAACCTGGGGACAAGAGGTAATGTCACCTCCTTTGTCCAAGCCAACGTGTCCCCTCTGGTTGAGACTGTCACAGACAGTGCCTCACATTTCTTATTTTCAGCTTTGTTAGGGCAGCTTGTTCATGGCACGGGGGGGTGAGAAGCACCTTACCAGGCAGCCAGAACTGGAAAATTAGAAACCAGTCAGGCACAGTGTGGGGCATCTGGGAGAGATGGCAACCTGTCACAGCTGAGGTCCTCTGACAGCACACGTGCATGCTGAGAGGCTCCCAGCTCTCCTGCTCTGCTGTCAATCTGTAGTAAAGATAAACTCATTCTTGCCTCTGCCACTAGTGTGACACTGCAGCCTGGCCCGTGGCCTCTTTGCAGGTCTGTAGATACTGTATGGCCTCCAGTAAGTCCCAGGAAAGGGATGACCTCCAAAAGTTTGCCTGTTGCATCCTTGAGGCTGTCTGGGTAGATAGACAAGGACGCTTGGTCTCTTTGGAAAGGCTAAATTTGCTTAAGAACACCCAGGTCCAAAACCATCTTCCTTTCATTTGCCTTGTAGCACCTTGAGTCCTCCTTGAGCTGGGAACGGGGGCAGGTGAAGGTGTTGCTCTCACTGGTAGTGCAGCAGCTCCTCCCAGCGAATGGGCTGGGAAAACACCTCCCTCTCTAGCCAGAGTTCGTAGGAGTAGTGGAAGTCCTCGGGGAGCTCCAGGCGCTGGCCCAGCACGCTCTGCAGGCAGTTGTCCACTGGGGCAAACTCTGAGTCTTGAGGTTTGTCGTATCTCCGGCTGTTGAAGGCTTCGATGTTGGCCCTGAGGGTGCATTCCTCAGCCTGGAAATCCCAGGGTCTGGCATCGATGTCTGCACAGAAGGAGGAACAAGACCAAAGTGTTGTGGGAAAAAAAATAATCACAGAATCGTAGAATGGTATGAATTGGAAGGCACCTTGAAGATCATCTAGATCCAACCCCTGCATGGGCAGGGACACCTCCCACGATTCCAGGCTGCTCCAAGCCCCATCCAACCTGCCTTTCAACACTTCCAGGGATGGGGCTCCTACAACTTCCCTGAACAACCTGTTCCAGTGTCTCACCATCCTCACAGCCAAGAATTTTCTCCTAATGTCTAACCTAAGTCTCCCCTCTCCCAGTTTTAATCCAAGTTGTGAGCAAAAGAAACAAGATTTCCAGCAACCACATGCCTGAATTGACCAGAGTATTATCCAGTCAGTTATTCCTAATCAATTCCCAATTATGTATGCATTTTAATTTAAGGTATTTAAATGTAAGATGGTAGATTGGATGGGGCTTGAAGCACCCTGGTCTAGTGGGAGCTGTCCTTGCCCATGCAGGGGAGAAAGAACTAGATGATCTTTAAGGTCCCTCCCAACCCAAACCAGTTAGGGATTCTACGATTCTGGGATTCTATGATCTGCACCACTGGGATGAAACTGCTCCTGTTTCTCAGGTGTGAACTGCAAATCTCCACAGCCATCCTGAGCATGCACATTTGGTGTGGATATCAGGACAGCCTAATGGCTCAATGTTGAAAGTGATTTGGAAGTGCAAAAGTGCAGGCCTGGGCTTGGTGGAAACTCTCATCTTGGAGACCTGAGCTGACCATGTCCCATCTTGATGTATTATTCCCACCTTTCCTCATGCAATCAGTTTGTTCCCTCTTGGTGGTGCTGAACAGAGCCCTAAAGCTTCCAAAAAAAATCCCCAACACTGACCCGAACAAGTTGATGGGATCCTAACAGTCCAAACCATGTCAAACCACATCAAAGGGCTGAAGAACCTGCCTATCTAGGGTGGATGGTTGGACTTGATGATCTTGAAGGTCTTTTCCAACCTTGACAATTCTATGATTCTATGAGGAAAGACTGAAAGAGTCTGGAGGACCTAGAGAAGAGAAGGCCTTGGTGGGGGGACACACCCCACCACAGTATTCCAGTACTTCAAGGGCTGCTACAGAAAGAGCAGAGTCTCTGTCTTCACAAAGAGCCACATGGAGAAGACAAGGGGCAGGAGGTACAAGCCACACTGGGAGAGGTTTCATTTTGATGTGAGAAAGGTTTTTTTTTCACTGAGAACAATCACTCCCTGGAACAACCTCCCCAGGGACGTGGCAGAGTCCCCGTCGCTGGAGGTTTTTAAGATGCGACTGGATGGAGTGATGGATTGTCTCATCCAGGCTCCCTTTCCCACAAAAGGTTGGACCAGATGATCTTCTGAGGTTCCTCCCAGGTCTGGGATTCCATGAAACCCCCTGTGTGCCCATCCCACCTGGGGACAGAGCAGCTGCTCCCTGGCCCCACTCACCGTTGCCGTAGGCCCAGTCGTCGTTCATGCGGTGCCGCACCTTCTGGTAGATGGCAGACATGGTCTTCATGTTGCTCTTCCTCCACTGGCGCCCCAGGTATTTGGTCTGGATTTTCAACAGCTTGAGGACATACAGCTGCATCATGGCCTGCTTCACCTTCAGAGCTCGCTTCAGTATTGGGGCTGACTTAAAGACTACCAGCATCTGCCAAGAAACCAACACACGTTCATTCAACATGATCCAGAAACCCACACGAGCACTCTCTGTGCAGCTTTGGGCACCAACACCAGGGCCATGTATGGTACAGACCCCAAGCAGGTAGAACATGAGTAGTCAGCATAACCAAACCTTGCTGCAGGGAGCTTGAAGGTGACAGAAATAAGTATTATTTGCAGAAGAAAAAGTATTTCTTTGCTTAAGGCTCAATCTGTGAAAGACAAATGGGCGGATTATGAAAAAACAGAAGCTCCAGCACTGCCAGAAGACACTCTCAGCAGGGAGGCTGGGCTGAAGTTGCTGGAGACACACTGGATGGTCCAACACTGGCAGACTACAACAGGTCTCAGAGGAATGGGACATCACCTTACCATTGTCCTCGAGTGTTTCCACTTGGTCAGCTTGTTGAGGATCCTCAGCAAGTTAATGCAGGAGAATAAATTTCTCCAGCAGAACTGGTTGTTGTCTCCAGCTTCCTGCACAGCAGAGAAGGAAAAGCATGATAACCCTAAGATGGGCATTCACAAAGACACCCTTGGGCAGAAAGCCTTTATTTTCACTATCTGCACAAGTTTATTTCTGATGGAAAGTGAGCAGCAGAGCTATCTCCTCGCTTGGGTGGTCATCATGCTGCTGAGAAGCCAACAGATTCTGGGGGAAACCCTTCTGAAAGGGTCGGATATAATCAGCATTTTAATTTGCATTTAAGTTTAGAGCTGAGATAAATCACATCTTCCTGTCATGGGAAATATGTGTTGTGGCAGATTTGTACTTATTTGCAGTCAGGGAGGAAATGACAGCCCAGTGATCACCACAGCTCAGAAAAGTTTCTGTAAATCATAGAAATCATAGAATCACAGAATGGTTCAGGGTGGGAAGGGACCTTGAAGATCATCCAGTTCCAACCCCTCTGCATGGGCAGGGACACCTCCCACCATTCCAGGCTGCTCCAAGCCCCATCCAACCTGCCCTTCAGCACTGCCAGGGATGGGGCAGCCACAGCTTCTCTGGGCAACCTGGGCCAGGGTCTCACCACCCACAATTAATTCCTAATTTCTTGTCTAAATCTCCCCTCTTTCAGCCTAAAACTGTTCCCCCCTTTTCCCACCCCTCCCTGCCCTTGTCCCAAGCCCCTCCCCAGCTTTCCTGGAGCCCCTTCAGGCACTGGAAGGTGCTCTCAGGTCTCCCTGGAGCCTTCTCTTCTCCAGGCTGAACACCCCAACTCTCCCAGCCTGTCTCCAGAGCAGAGCTGCTCCAGCCCTCCCATCATCTCCATGGCCTCCTGTGGACCCACTCCATGTCTTTCCTGTGCTGAAGACTGTAGAGCTGGATGGATGCTCAGTCTTCTACAGCTGTAAAGCTAATCCTGAGCTTAAGGCTCAGCGTGAGCCCTTGGAGCTCTCAACGATGTGTCACTAGATGTCCCCATTGGACAAGGATATGGTTGGTGGGAGCCTGGCCAGGACACCAGCCTTCAGCAAGCAGCTCATGGACCTGCACAAAACAAGGGACTGATCCCCTTGGTTGGGGGTGGGGGTGATGTCCAGGAGCTGTCACCCCGAGCAGGCACCCACAAGGCGGCAAGAAGCGCTGGCAGAAAGGCACGTGGGACAGTGGTGGAAGACTGAGGCAGCATGTCAGCCACGTGTGGCAGTCCCACAGCCACCCACCGTGCTCCTCAGAGGGTTTTATATACATTTGATCTGGCACAATCAACTCATGGCTGGAATTTGTATCACAGTGGCACATCAGAAATGCTGTGGCTATGGATCCAATAAAACCAGTTTGGTTGTCCTGGCTGGCTGCAGGCTTGGAGGGACTCGTCAGCAACTTCCCTGCACAGAAACTAGGGAAAATCTTTCACTTGCATGATTTTTACCCTTCCATAGCTGAGGATAGCAACATAGGCTTAACATGTCAGCAGCCAGGTGACATGAGATCATCCCTGCCTGGACTAGTTTTGGTCAGACACCTTCTTAATGATCCCTGCATTATTTAGGGTCTCTCTTCCCTCAGATCCCTCTTAACCCCAGAGCTTGTCCCTGCTCTGTGCCCAGTCCAAGTCCAACCCACTCTGCATTGAATTATTGCAGCTCTGAACCTGCCAGCAATGGTGTCTCATCTGTCATCCTTACATTCACACAGCCCATCATGCTGGCTGGTCTCCATAATACTTAGGCTCTTCTCTATAAGGAATTTGGTTCATTCCTTAATCTACTGACATCTCGTGAAATGCTCAGAACAATTGAAACCTGGGAGGCAATGGCCTCTAGGCAAATCCTTTGTCAAAGCAGGTTCTCTCATTTGGAGAAGTGAAAATGGAAAACTCCAAAGCCAAGGATTTTATATTATATATATGTTGTGCATATATTATGCACGACACCAGCAGTGCCTCCTCCCCACCATCATCAGTCAGAAGAGCGATGGGAGGAAATTTTAAGTCTGAAAGGGGGCAAGAAAATCAGTCTGATTTTGGAAAGGTTAGGAATGCAGAAAAAGAAGATAGAAAAAAAAGAAAACAAAAGTCGTCCCTCACCCTCTTGCAAACAGTAATACTGGCTACAAGGACACTTTGTGTGCTGCTTACCAGGCTTTCTGTAGTGAGCTCAGGCAAATCACAGACTGTACAATGTGGATAATCCAGGACAGAGATGCTGTGGAAGACATGAAGGAAGGGACTAGTTCAGAACCAGGGAAGTACAAAAGTAACTTTTAAAGATGATCTCTATGATCGTGCCCAGGGATCTGCAATGCCTCCCTGCCTTGCCAGCACCACATCCAGATGGGCTCCCAGCCTCACCACTGCCTCATGGCTCAGCTTCATGGAGCACCTCAATCCCTCCTGGCTCCCAAGTGTGTCCTGAGTGCATTCACAGGGACTCAGAGGATTTGGATTCATTAAGACATGAAAGATTAGTTACCCAACTGTGTAATTTAAAAGGGAAAAAGACCCCAGCAAAACAGATGTTAGGTTAAAATGGAGACATCTCATTACCAGCAAGAAACTTCACAATGAGGCTATCAGGTATTTCCAAGCCCTCCAGGCCTACTGCCTTTGTAAAGCAGCCAATAGTCATAGAAATCATGGAATCATGGAATGGTTTGGGTTGGAAGGGACCTTAAAGATCATCTAGTTTAACCCCATTGCCATGGGCAGGGACACCTCCCACCAGCCCAGGTTGCTCCAAACCCCATCCAACCTGCCCTTCAACACTTCCAGCTGCCACAGCTTCCCTGGGCAACCTGTTCAATAAACAAGAAAAGTATTTGTGTGTGTGTGTGTATATATATGTATAAAGTATGTATACATACAGATACACTGATGCTGTCTGTACCCCAAGACCTGCACTAATTTCAAAGGAAGTGTGTACTGTCACACAACTTCAGTTCTTCTTTGCTATTCTTTGTTTTTAAATCCAGCAGCTGAGCAACAAGCAGACTTGTGACAATCACTGAGTCAGAAGCAATCCCTCTGCATGAAGACAAAAGGTCTGGAGATCCCCTCAAACAGGCTTTTCTTAAAGCATTTGGTCCACAAAGGGCTTCTCTGACCACAAGGACAGATGCTCCTTGCTGGCTCCCACGAATCATAAAATCATAGAACAGGTGTCCTGGCCTGACAGCTGCCAGAGCTAAAACACTCTGTATTTATCCAGTTGTAACTACAGCAGTGACTTTATGAGGCCAGGTTTATTACACTCTTGGTTTGCAGAAACTTCTCTTAATTATTTATCAAAAGCCTTGCATTTGTAAACAGTAGCTTGTTTTGTAGCCACCTCCCAGCATCTTTACCAAATACAACAGTTGACTGCACAGGCTAATTTTTGTCTGCTTATTGTAACATTTGAGACACTCTTGTCATCACTGATACTTCTCTTTAGCCACAATAGTTAGGATAATGTGGTCTCTTGCCAGTTGTTTTTGCTGAAAGGAGATAATGAGCCTAATTATGATTGCTTCCTTGAAGCCATGTGGTTTGTTAATAAAAATTACACAAAATCATTTTTCCCTAGACACAGTAAAAATAGTTTGTTGTTTGTTTGTTTTCATTACTTCTTTCATTATTCATCCCAAGATTCATTCAAGAGGGTTTTACTTAGAAAAAATCTGCAGACCTCCTTTCTGAGCCACACCATCCAGCCCTTCCCTGTCCTCTCTGGTTCTTTTACTTCTTTCACTGGTTTTTTTTTCATAGAATCATAGAACCATAGAATAGTGAAGGTTGGAAGGGACCTTCAAGATTATCAGGTTCCAACCCCCCTGCCATGAGTAGGGACACCTCCCACCAGACCAGGCTGCACAAGCCTCATCCAACCTGGCCTTGAACATCTCCAGGGAGGGGACAGCTACAACCTCCCGGGGCAACCTGTTCCAGTGCCTTCCTACCCTCATGGGGAAGAATGTCTTCCTGATGTCTGACCTAAATCTCCCCCTCATCCTGTGCAGGAGACAGAGCAGCCTACACACGTGGCTCAAAAGCAACAAAAAGAGCATCAAAAAGCAAGAAGAGGGATCTTTTCATCATTCCAAGAGCAGCATCTTCTGTCACTCCCCTCTGAACAGGGAAATCTTACCCAGTCCTACTGAGCTGTGAAAGAGTTGTGCTCTCAGTTCTCACACTGACTTGCACTAGTCCAGCAGGTCCCCATACAGACTCAAAATGGGACTAGTGGCCTTCTCAGATCAGAAGTCAAAGGCAGGACAACTATGCAAAACCTGGAGAAGTCATGGAAGCTGAATTATATCTACAACAAGCAGACAGCACCTAGAAGACTTTACCCCATTTTGGAAGCTGTGGCCCACAGATGCCCAGAGGCACTGGGCTGCTTTCTAGGAGTCCATGTAAAGATGCAACCAATCTATTGTCAGCAAGGGACACAGGTCTTCATGTATGTTCATAGTCCAATGAGAGACTGAAACCCCCCATCCAGTTCTCCTCATTAGGCAGAAGGGATCTGCTCCCCTCCAGTGTATTCCTCTAGTGGAGAACATGCCCCAAAGCCACACCAGAGACCAGAGGTCACTTGGTCCCACCCCATGTGAGGGTTTCTCACACACGAAGCCTCCCTGCTCCAGCATCCTTCTCCTCCCCAGAAGTGGCTGTACCTGTTTTTGGCAGTGATGTAAGACATGATGTTTTGGTTGAAGAACTTCAGGATCAGCGGGATGCAGTTGGCAAACACCAAATGTTGGGACACGTACTCAAACTGAGGAAGAGAAGTGAAATGGGTCAATATCAGCTGGAACAACCGGGAGCATCACCTGGGAATGGAAACCCAGTCTTCCTGGTCTGCTCCAGACACCTGGCAGACCATCTTCTCCTTGCAGAAGGCTGCTGTATGGGGCCTGCCTCACACGCAGCAACTCTCACCAGCTGGAAAACTATTTGCCGTGGAGTGGACACACAAACTTTATGGCAGGAGTTCAGGAATAGCTGCGCCTCATTGGCTGCAGTGTCGCTTGTCAAGGTCCAAACCTGTGGCAAAACAGCTCGTGGGGGAGAGGGAAGGAGGAGGTGTAGCTGTTAGGGGAGAAAACACAACCATTCCTCTTAACCCCAGTCAGTCCCTTTTCAAATTTTGACTGGAAAAAGTACCCCTGCCTTCACCCTTGTGTCTCTCCCCCTCTAAACATGAAATGGTCTGGCTATGAAGGGCTGCACAATGCAACAAATTCCATTGTCCTCTGAGGAGACAGACACACATGGCAGCAATCTCCTGGCCCACCTGTGCCTTTCACTAACCCGCAGTCAACATCCCAGAGGGGAGAGTGGAGGAACAGTTTGTTCCTACAGAGAAGAGAGGCAAGAGAGGGGAGGAAGAGCGGAGGAGGAATGACATTGGATTGGAAGGGAGCTTTCAAGATTATCTAGTCCAACCCCCCCTGCAGTGAGCAGGGACCTCTTGAGGTTGCTCACTGATCAGGTTGCTCACCAGACTGCAAGAGTCCTCCTGCCATGGAGGAAGAAATGAGAGGAGTTGTTTTGGGAGTGGAGCAAGAAAAATTAGTGAAGGGGTGCAGGGGAATGCATGTAGGATTGTAAAACTGTGGGTGGTTGTTTCAATTAATCAAATCCAATGTATGGATCTATATTTATCATCAGATAAATATCAGTGGGCTTCATCACACAGATGGATTTGTACCATGCTGAAACCTTTACAAGGAAAAAAAAATAGGAAACACCAATTGTTTGACTTGGAGAATAGGTGGAGAACTGGGCCCAGGCCACAGGTCAAATCAGCACTTGGCCTTTTTAAATCAAGCTCCAGTGTGACTTTTTAATCACCAGTGTGATTGGTGCCATGCAAATGAAACAAAAAGCAGACTGCATCTAGGACCCAGACCTCCAGGATGTGTTGAAACTGGAGCTGCAAGAACTTGATCCTGCCAAGGAAAAGAGGACTGGATTAGTTGACCTCAGGAGGTCCCATCCAGAACTATTTCTGGTCACTGGAGATGAAGCAGAGCAAAAGAGGGTCTTGTCTCACCTCCATCCCCTTCCCCCTCTGAAAGGGAGGCTCCTGCTTGTGAGACCTCCTGAGTTTTAACCTGATCAGCCACAGTATGCATTTTTCCAGGAGCCTGAAACCTCTTTCCACGTGAGTGGAAACAATCCTGTCAAACCACAGGCAGAGATATCTTGCAGGCAGGTTATTCCTGCCTGAGTCACCCGGCCAACTCCTGGCCCAGGACCAGGGTTCACTGCTACTGAAAAGGAATCTGCAGCTCGTTATGGAAACCCATTCCTGGAGAGGTCTTTTAGGAGAGGGTCTATCAGGACACACGGGCTTCCAGACTAGCTTGGCAGTGGTCATCCTATTCTCTCCACTCACCTGGTAGATGTGGTTCAGCTTGAAGTGCTTGAGGAGCAGCAGCAGCAAAGCCGAGATGCTCTTCACAATGATCTCTTTGTGTCTGTTCACGTCGATCCCCAGTTTCATGCTCTGAAGAACTGTGATGCTGGGTTGGTGGCAAGAAGGCAACAGTGTGGTGGGTAAAGGAGCAAGGAGAGCTAAGGGACTGTTGAGTTCCTATTCATCTGCACAGGCTCTACAGAAACAGGGACCTTCACTTCCATCTGGGACTCTAAGACTTGACCCTGCCACCCTGCCAGCAACAATAGCTTGTACCCATCTGAAAAGATGTCTCCAAATCAGGACTGCCCCCCCAGGTCTATTAGCAAACCCCAACTCTTCTGCTCAGCCCAAGACTTGGTGGCAAAGTTGAGATGGCTGGTAGCCACCTCCTCAAGGACTTACGGCATCTCTTCAGGCAACACATCTGCCAGGATGTTGATGGAGTCGGTCTTGGCTTTGGAGGTGGGGGCTGCAGCCAGGAGGATCTTCAGCAAAGCTATCTGCAGGGGAGGACAGGCATGGAGAGGTGCTCCCAGGAAGGGGCATTGCTTCCTTCTTCACTTGCTGAAACTGGACAACTTCAAGCCAGCTCTATAGGGTTCCACCATCCCAAGCTCTGCTCACCATGATGGACTGACTGCACCAAGGCTTAACCTCTCCTTTTATCCCCTGGACAGAGAGGACATGTGTGGGGAGCACAGCAGCTCTATCTTCTCCTTAACTTAAGGCCTCATGAGCTCCAGTAGGATAGATAAAATAAAGCAAGGGACACCTGGAGCTTGATGGATTTAAATCTGTGTTTGTCTCTCCCTGTGGATGGAGTGCACATGGCTCAGTGAGCACCTTAGAGAATCACAGACTGGTTTGGGTTGGAAATGACCTTAAAGATCATCTAGTTCCAAGCCCCCTACCAAGGGCAGAGACACCTCCCACTAGATCTGGTTGCTCAAAGCCTCATCCAACATGGCAATGAATTTCAGGACATGCATTGTATTCCTCTGGGAGTTCCTCTTGGAAAGGCTTGGGGCCAAGGGATGTCCCTGTAAGGAAGTTGACAGCCTACAGACTCTTCACAGTTTGAAAAGCTATTGAGAGCACAGCCACGTTGGTGGAGACTTGAAGGTGTTGCCAACTCATTTGCTGAGCCACATAAAGCACAAGGATGGTTTAGTTTGGTTCCTGGCCCAGCAAACCGTCATGCTCAGAGATCAGTGTGATATGATAATGGAAAGTTCATCTCAGCAAAAAGGACAAAGGTTGAAGGGACCAGTGAAGCCCGTAGGTTGCTTCTTCAGGTCAGAAGTGAACATGCCTGTACCAGTGTGCAGCAACTTGGTAAATACTACAGCTCATGCAGCTCAAGAGATGACACAGGCCCATCCCTAACTGGTTCCCCTCAGTGTCTGGGGCCAGTTTTGAGCTCCTACCAATGTGGAGGACTTTGTCCCTTGTTCCAAATCCTACACACACCCCCTATTTTCTGACCACTGACCCACCTGAAACAGTTTGACCACAGCACCCCTTGATCCTCTGAATCCTTCCTCTTAGACTGTACTTCCTACCCAACTCTGCTCTGGATTCCCACCAAAACCTCACCATTCCAAGTCCTGAACATAGCCCAGCAGCCCCGTGCTGAGCTCTGCACATCACAGGTTGGCACCATTCCCCACTGAAAAGCTCTTCTTTACTTTTAAGAAGCACCATGTACTTAAGCTTACCATGTACTGGGGGAGGTTGTACAACATGGCTCGGTACAAGGCCTCACAAGGAGTTTCTTGGACCTCCTCTTCCCCCTAGCACAGAGAAACATTAGGAAAAAGGTAAAATTAGGTATCTCCAGTGCACCCATTTGAGATACGATGGTCACCTCCACATAACCCAGCTTGAGGACTTAATCATGGACACAGCTGCATGCTGACTGGAGAAAGCTCCAGGTCTTTCTCCGTTGCTACATTTGATCAAGATTTGGACTTCTAGAAAAAAAAAAAACAAGTATCTCAGGTGTGTCATGGAGAAGGTATGGCTTTCTGTGACACCTTGGAAACCTTCCATGTGTCTGTCTAGTGATGGAGAGCAGCAGCTTCTTACCAGAGACATGGGACACTTCTCCAGCTCCTCCTCGTTCTTGATCTGGATGTCTGAGATGGAAACATATTTGTGCTGGCAAAACAGACAGAGAGAGGCAGAGCAAGGTCACAACTGAAGGATGAAACACAGAGAGTGAAGACAACATCTGCTGATGTCTCAGTTAGGTGCACAGGTCACAGCAGATACACGGAGAACTCATCGGTGTGTGGACATCCCTCTGTCCATGAAGCTCCTTACAAATCATGTCTTTGAGGCCACCCACCTACTCCTTCTAGGATCTATCTGTAAGTGAATGGAGTGACAATTGCCTCCAAAAGGCAATCCAGACCTCAAACAGGGTCAGCTGGCCTCTGGAGGGGTCCAAAGGGCAAGTCCAAGTGCTGGACAGTCTGCTTGGAATGGCACCAAGGACTCAGTTTTCTATTTTTTGCCTCAATTCCTGCAAGAAACTCCAGAAACTTTTCCTGTAATAACCAAGAACAGACCCTCTTACTCCCTCCAGTAGAGGTGTTTCAGCCAGAGGTTAGACCTGAGGATGCCACACTGCATGGGGTGGATGTCCAGCCCCTCTCAAGCTGTTCAGACCTTGACTGGATTAATCAAATTGATTTCCCAAGGCAGGAGCTCAGACTGAGAGTGTTGCTTTGAGGAGAAGAAATCATGTGAAACATGGACTGTGGGCTGAGACCACACATCTGAGGAGCTTCAAACTCCTTGGAAATGCTGCATCACAAAAGCTTATGTGTATGAGCCCCAATGTCCTGCAATCCCCCTACAGCCTTGGTGATCCTGGCCAACGGTTTCCTCACAACCATGAGATCCCCACAGGTCCAGTCCCACCACAGAGCATCTGTTGAGTGCGAGGCAGCAAAAATAGCAAGGGATGAGGTTAGACAAGCTGACTGCTGCTCAGCAAGGCTTTCTGGGCTGCTTCATCCAAGTGCCATGCACAGAGCCACCATCTTACCTGCTTCAGGGTCTTCACGCTTTCATGGATGGGCCGTGGTAGTCCTATCAGGGTTTCGGTGTCTCTGTGGGGGATGAAAGATGGCTGGGAAGAAGATCTGGGTTTCACACTTCCAAGGTCAACAAGGGAGCCTGCAGTCTAATGAAGCTGCTGAACTCATCCCAGATGGGTCAGGAACTGACACGAGCTGCCCACCTTCCCACCCCCTCCCCAGCAAAGCCTGCACCAGAAAGGGGCGACCTTGGGGTGAAGATCTGAGGTGAAATCAGGTCTCTGTGGGGAGCCATCCTGAGCCCAGCACCACACCCAAAACCATGGATATCCTGCTAGGCCCACACCAGGATGAATCTGCTGGATTTAGTCACAAACTGGGTAATTTGCTGTGCACACCACGTTGTTCCAACTCCCTCCTACATCAATCCTAGAATGCCAGGCTGGAAGGGACCTCAAGGACCATCTGGTCCTACCTCTCTAGGTACTACTCTAGTGATATGAGGTGGCTCAGCACCCTGTCCAGCTGAGACTTCAAACTGTCCCATGTGGGGGAATCCACCACTTCCCTTGGGAGACTGTTCCAATGTTGGACTGTCCTCATGGGGAAACATTTCCCTCTTGTGTCCAATGGGAATCTCCCAGGAGCAGCTTGTGCCCATCACCCCTTGTCTTTTCCATCTGACTCCTTGTCCACAGGGAGTCTCCATCTTCTTGGCAGCCCCCCTTCATGCACTGGTATGTGGTACTAAGGTCTCCCCTGAGCTTTCTCCTCTCAAGGCTGAACAAACCCAGCTCTCTCAGCCCCTCCTCATATGGCTTGGGCCAGAGGTCACTTATTCCAGGCTAGGTCTGATTTTTTAATAGAAAGAGGTCCTTGGAGACCAGCATCTCCAAGAACATATTTTTATGACACTAAGTGTGCCAGTGCAGCCCCAGCAAAATCCAGCACTGCACCACATGGTCCTGAGGATGCCTTGGGCTGGTTGGGTTGGGAAAACCTGAGCTCTGTGGCCACCTCCCAGTGGTTCATCTGCACTGATGGGAGCTGTGGGACAGACTCTGTTGGACCTCCACACGTAGCACTCACTGTCCCAGCGTGAATCCGATGAATTTGTTCCTGCTTGCCTCCAGGAAATGCTCGATGTCTTTCTGTCTGATGGAGCAGCAGAGAAACAAAAACAAGGAGAAGGTTGGAAAACAGTCACATCCCAGATCACAGCCTGCATTGCTCAGGAAGGATGGCAATGTGGGGCCATCAGGAACCTTTGGGCTTTCTAGGATTGATTTCTAGAGGTCTTAACAGCCACGGGCCAGAGGCACCACTGCCTGGGACCAATGAGAACCAAAATCATTTGTATTTGGTGTGCAGCTCCATGGGAGTGTGCAAATAAATCAAGATGAGTTCTCTACAACCAGTGCCTTTTGATCCACCTTCTGTGCTCCCTGCACATGTATCTTCCAGCAGCATCTGCTGGCTCTGAGCAAACAAATGTTGTCTCCACAGTCTGGCAGAGCACATGCTGCTCCAAGAGAGCAAGCTGACATCTTGTCCACCTCAGGCATCTTTCATGAGAACTGGTCACAATCCCAGCACTACAAGTAGGACATGAACCATGAGCCAAGGCTCTCACAGACAGAAAGAAACCCAGCTGGATCTCCAGGCACCAGCCAAGAAAAACAACCATCATTTGATTTCAATGCTGAGAACATGTAGCTACATGGAGTGCCTTGGCACCAGGTGTGTGGAGACCCACGTGGGGAACCAGTTCTTGCCATGTCCCTGCCAGGAGTGCTCTGGATAGACACACTTGACCCTGTCACTGCTCCCACATCAAAAAAGATGTATTTTCTCCTGTGTTTTAAATAAACTAGATTAAATTCTTCCCTGTGAGGTTGGTGAGACCCTGGCCCAGGTTCCCCAGGGAAGTTGTGGGCTCCCTCCCTGGAATTGTTCAAGGCCAGACTGGGTGAGGCTTGGAGCACCCTGATCTAGTGGGAGGTGTCCCTGCCCATGCAGGGGGGTTGGAACTAGATGATCTTGAAGGTCATTTCCAACCCAAACCAGTCTGTGACTCTATGAAATCCAGGCTTCAGATCAACTGCAAAAAAACCTAGAGGGAAAGGGGCAGAGGTTTTCACCCTCTTTTCCTAACACTCCCCCATCTCATGTGGAGCAGAACTGTTCTTAGGAAGGCAAGGCCCCAACTTCTTCATCTTCAGATGTTTTTCCTCTTAATTTTTCATCTTGGAGCAAGGCCACTCAAGTAGGCTTCATCTGGCAACACAAGAGTCCCACTCAACAAGAAAGAGGCAACATCACTGAGCAGTTCCCAAGTCTAGGACCTACTGAGATCCAGCTCATTGGGAAAGCTGACCCTGAGCTCCAACACAAGCCTCCTTCCCAGTACAACCTGGGATGTCCAAAATGGGATTGTCACTTATCAGCCAAGCCTGGCCACACTTGGTTTGCAAAGCCCAGGGAAGAGCTCAGCTAAACCCAGTCCAGAAAGGACCAACCAAGACAAAAAAAATGGAGTCACTTGAGTTCAACTTGCCAGAGCCAACAAACTTGCCACAGATTGACCTTCATCCTGCAGTGATCTCCAGGACAGGCAGGACTGGGGAGGACAGCAATGACACCAGGTGGTCCTACCTGACTTTGGGGGCCCAGGGGAGCCCTTTGGGGAAGGACACCCTCTCGATAGGTGGGCGCTGAGCAGGCAGCACGGGGATTATTGCATCTCGCTCCATCAGGTCCAGTTCCCCCTCAATCCCACTGTCCACATCATCGTTCTCCTCTTCATCAACTCCTCCTTCGTCACTCTTGAAGGGGTCTCTCTCGTTGTAGATATCTAAACTGTCTTGCTTCACCAGGGGCTGCAGCAGAAGGGGAAGGAAAAATTCAAGTGACTCCACGGATTTTATTTCCTGCCCAGCTGCTGGCAGCAGACCTCTCCACCCTGGAAGGATCAAGCTCCCAGATGTTCCTCAGGTGAGGATTTCCCTCCTAGCTGTTGCTACCAAAACCTAGACAAGGAAGAGCCCTCTCTGTACCTCTAACTCTGCTGCTCTAGGAGGTATGACCCCAATTTTCCATCTTAACTTTTGGACCTACCACGTGACATGTCTTTCCTAGCAAGAGGCCTTTTCATCCACAGACCATAACACAGCAACTCCAAGAGTTAAGCTAAAAGCAGATGAGCCTGCTGTGAGCACTTTGCTCCTCAGTACTTATCAGCCCTTTGCCACAGGGTCAGGATGTCCTCTTGCTTCCTCTGGATCAAATGTGTCATGGAGCTGATGTGCCCCAACTGAAATGGGTGGATGAAACACTGGACAAGAGCCACCAACATGTGTTGGAGCCCAGAAATCAACCCTGTCCTGGGCTGCATCCCCAGCAGTGTGACCAGCAGGGCCAGGGAGGGGATTGTCCCCTCTGCTCTGCTCTGCTGAAACCCCCCTGCAGGGCTGGGGCCACCTCTGGGGTCCCCAACACCAGAAGGACATGGAGCTGTTGGAGAGAGGCCAGAGGAGGCCCCAGAAATGATGGGAGGGCTGGAGCAGCTCTGCTCTGGAGACAGGCTGGGAGAGTTGGGGTGTTCAGCCTGGAGAAGAGAAGGCTCCAGGGAGACCTTAGAGCACCTTCCAGTGCCTGAAGGGGCTCCAGGAAAGCTGGGGAGGGGCTTGGGACAAGGGCAGGGAGGGATGGGAGCAGGGGGAAGGGTTTCCAGCTGGCAGAGGGAGCTGGAGCTGAGATGTGAGGGAGAAATTCTGGGCTGTGAGGGTGGGGAGAGCCTGGCCCAGGCTGCCCAGAGAAGCTGTGGCTGCCCCATCCCTGGCAGTGTTGAAGGGCAGGTTGGATGGGGCTTGGAGCAGCCTGGAATGGTGGGAGGTGTCCCTGCCCATGCAGGGTGGTTGGATCTAGGTGATCTTTAAGGTCCCTTCCAACCCAAACCAGACTAGGATTCTGAGACTGAAAACCACAGGAGCACTTGTGGGGGGGGGCAAGGGAAGCACACTCCCTAGCACAGGCTGCCTCCTTAGGAGGATGATGTTCCCACTGGAAAAGCATCCTGGGAGGAGGATGTTGCCCACTCTTACCCTCCGGCTGCGGTGGCCACGCTTCTGCTGCTGCTGCTGCTGCTGGTCCATCAGCTCGATGGAGCAGGCGGGAGGCGACGCGGCGCGCATGCTGCGCACCACCTGGATGCTGTCCTCTGGCAAGGGTGGCAGCCCCAGCTCCTCCCGCCTCCTCACCTTCAGCAGCTGCAGGGCTTCAAATCCACCCAGCGTGAACTAGGGACCAAGAAGAAAGGTGAGAAAGAGAGGAGAAGACATCCCACCCGGACTGGGCGGCTGGGCTTTCAGTTTGAGGCCACCGAGCTGCAGGCCTTGAGGAGGAAGACACCAGGTCACTGGTTTGTTCTCCAGGTTTCTCCTCCACCCCATGCCCTCCACGTGGCTCAACCCACCCTTGTTCCAGAAGAAATTGCCTCCTGTCAGCTTCCTTTGCCATCCTCAAGAACCTCATTATGGTTGGATAGAATGGTAAGTAACATCTAGGCTGTGTCAGCACTGTTCCCAAAATGACCAGTTAATGGAAGAAGGAAGGGTTTGCACCCACCAGAAGCACTATCCCCAAAATGACCAGTTAATGGAAGAAGGAAGGGTTTGCACCCACCAGAAGCACCTTCCAGAGCAGCAGCAGGACCTTCTTCATGGGGAAGTGTGGAGCATGACCACTGCAGAACTTGGTCACCATGGTAAAGAGCAGAAGAGCAAACGGCTCTTCAGTGTGCACAGGGAAACCTGGTGGAGAGAGGGACCAAGAGCAGGTTCAGAGCAGATCCCCTGTCTCTGAGGTCTCCTTGCCAGTCCACCATGATGAAAGGACCTCGTTAGAGCAGAAGGAAGTTTGTGGCTCACTCAGCTCCATCCTGAAGGTCTCCCGGCAGGTCTTCCACTCGGGGAGATCTGTCTCCTGCTCCACACGGATGTTCTCCACCATCAGGTACATGACACTGAGCAGCACCCTGCCAGAACAGCACAGCAGGCAGGTGATTCTGCCATCCAGGTGCCACTTGGTCTCCACCCAAGGTGCTGAGGGGTTACCTGAGCTCTGTGCTGTCGGCCAGTGAGATGGCCGGCTTCCTCAGGGCGCTGCTGCAGGCCTGGCTGTTGCTGTGGGGAAGAGGACAAGCTCAGCACCTGCCACCAGCCAGGGGCTGCTCCTCACCCTGAGCCCCAGGCCACGCTGGAAACACCAGGCTGGGGGACATGCGGTGGCTGGGGCACCTCCCTGGTCCTCAGTGAGGCGGAGGAGGAAGGAGAAAGAAGAGGGCAAAAAGGATGGGGAGAAAGAGGAAGAGGAGGAGGGTGAGGAGGATGAGGAGAGAAGATGAAGAATGAGGAGCATGGGGAGAAAGAAGATGAAAAGGAGGAGGGTGAGGAAGAGGAGGAGCAAGACCATGAGGAGGATGGGGAGAAAAGATGAAGAGGATGGTGAGGAGGGCGAGGAGAAAGAGTAAGACAAAGAAGAGGACAAGGAGGGTGAGGGCAGTGTGGGTCCTCTCACTCGATCTCCATGTTGAGGAGCTCCAGGAAGGCGGTGAAGGTTCCCAGCTGGTACAGAAGGAAGCTGTTGTGCCGAGACCAGTACAGGACATCGCCTTCATTATCGAGGTCTCCAAAGACACCTGGAGGGGCCCAAAGGGAGGCACTGTTAGGAGGGAGCTGCCCTTGAACCCCTGGAGCACACACGACCATCCCAGGAAGGAGCTTCACTGCACAACCCCAGGAGAAGGCTTCTTCCAACCCTGCCATTCCAAAGCCAGGCAGCGGATACGCGGCCGCATCCAGACACGGATGGTGTGGTCCTTACCCTGTGCCAGGTAGAGGATGGCCCGTGCTACTCTGAGCCTCTTGTCCCTGTTGACCACCTCCAGCCCATCCAGCAGGTGCATGACATAGGCCTTCTGCTGAGTCCCATCCAGCTCCAGCCACCTCCTGCCCTGCACTGGAAAGGGGACACGACAACCAGCCGGGTGCCTCCCTGGAGGTCCTGCTCTCACCCAGGGCTGCTGAGCCCAGAGCTGGTACCTTGAGCCTGAAAATCCTCCTCGAAGCATCTTCTGTTGGTGCTGAGCTCGGGCTCCTCGGTGTAGCTGTACAGCTCTGATGGAGAAGGGGGTCAGCAGGGACCCGGAGGAATTTCACCCTCCTCCTCATTACCAAATTCTGAAGCAACCCTGTGCACCCAAGGAGAGGTGGGGCAGAGACCTCAGCTAATCCCTGAGTTCTTCTGCAGCTCCAAGGGGCATCCTGGACCCACCCAATGCCACCACATCCAGCATTTTCATCCCCATGTTCCCACGCTCCCATCCAAGACTGACGCTGCTTGAACCGCAGTTGCAATTTCTTAGGGTTTTGGTTTTTTGGGGTGGAGGGGTTCTATTCCAGTTAAACCAGTTTGCAAATGGAGGGACAGCAGGAGCATCTGGGAAGACCTGCACTGAACTCAAACCCAGCAGCTCAGACATTTTGGGACCTGAAAATAGGGGCTGGACTTGGAGAGGCACCCACGCCCCTGCTCCTATCTAATTCCTGCCTGATCCTGTCTAATTCCTGTAGGTCCTAGGGTGCTGAGCAGCACCACGGGGGGACTCAAGTGGTCCTGTGAGAAAGGAGGAAGGATCCCTGGATGAAAAAAAAAAAAAGTGCCTCAGCCAGGCCAGCTCCTGCAGCTGAGACACACTCAGCTAAAAATAGTCCCTGGGCTGGTCGAGCCAGGCTGGGGACACAACCATGGACATGGGGCAGAAGCAGCTGGACTCAGAGATCCGGGACAAGGACTCGACCTATCGTGACACCCGTGATAAAAGGTGACACTTCCCAGCACGGGTGACATGCCATCCATTCCTCTCCCCCCCAAAGCCTGCCATCATGTCCCAGATAATTTGGAGTGTAGGGTAATCCCTGTGCCCCCGCTTGCCCCCTGGGAATGAGTGGCTCTCTATTAATAAACCCCTATCACCGCAGGGATGATACCACTCAGCATCCATCCCCCAACCTGCCTGCCTGATTTCCCAAGGGATTTATATCTTTTTTCCCCTCCCCACCTCTCCAGTGGGCACCTCTGAACAGCAAAGCAGCACCTAAACACCTCCCCACCTGCCAGCTCGGTGCCGTGGCTGTCAGCATCCCCGTATTCAAACTCCAGGTTGGGACAATCCACGGAGCCCTGGGAAGAAAGGACTGGGATCAACGGGGAGGGGGGGGCTGGTGCATCCCCATGGATATTTCGGGAGGCAGGATGGCTGCCAGCACCCCCAGCCTTTGCATTAAAGCTCCTCCAGCCAACTGGAGTGGCAGCTCACGCGTGGCTGATCTTGACACGGGTCTCCAGGGCTGGAGTGGGGAAAGTCTGCACGAGGCTGCTTAAAAATACAGCAGAAATTTGGAAGGCGAGTGTAAAAATAGCATTTCCCAAATCCCAGGGAAAGCAGAGGCAGGACCCAAAGTGCCAGGGGGTATTTGATGCATTTCAGAGCCCCACATCAGCTTTAAAAACTAGGTCCAGGTCTGGTTTGAAGCAAAGGATGCAAATCCCCCGTGCTGTGTCCTCAGCATCCCGGATCTGACAGGTTTTGGAGAGGGGCTTTGCCCTTTGGAAGCCCGTGGGGTTGTGGATCTCCCTTCTCCTTCCCTGTAGATGAGGAACTGGAGCATGAAACTTCACCAGAGGATTTACAGCGGGGAAGGGAGCGGCGGCCGCAACCGGCTCGACCCAGCCCCGGGGGAAGGGAACGCAGGACTGGATCATCAAGGACATTAACATAATTCCTCCTTCGGAAGCCCAGCATCCCTCCCCGGCAGCCCGGCTTGGAACCGATGCGCCTCATCACGATTAATATTGATGACCCGGGAGGATCAGCGGCTCCAGGCTGAGCACGGTTTGCTTCAAAACGCTGGTTTCTGCCCCGGTTCCTGCAGCCCAGCCGGGCTGGGGCAGCTCGGGGAGCTCAAGCTGGTGAGGAATTCGCTGAAGCGCGTGCAGGGCTAATCCGCTTGGTGGGGTCGATCCAGCCGGGAAATGCAGATTTTCCCCCCCCCCAAAAAAAAAAAAAACACCTCACGAGCCGGGCTCAGGCACCACCTCCCACCAAGGAGGGAGCTTTTTTGGGGTCAGCTCCTCGGCGACCCCCCCCTGCCCGTCCTCTGCTCACGGGGGTCCCTGCGGGGGGACACCAGTTCAGTGATGATGTTGTTTGGGCAGAAGGGGTGAAAGGGGGAGGGACTGCAGCCCCCCCCCAGACCCTGGTGAGGGTGGGGGGTGAGTGGGTGCCTGGAGGGTGTGTGGGGGGGAGCCCAGGGCCCAGTCTGGACCCCAAAACCTGCTGACAGCTCTGGGGGTGAGGATGTCAGTGCTTCCCTAGAGCCCCACATTCCAGACTGGGCACCGCAGGAGGACCCCAGCAACCCCGATGGGGGGGGGGCAACCCCCCAGCACTGGGTCCCCTCTAATCCTGCATTGGGCTCCTTCCAACTACAGCCCCACAGAAACTCCAAACCCCCGGGTCTCCCAAACTCCAGGGCAAGGACCCCCAAACCCAGGGCAGAGACCCCCCAAACCCCTGGGACAGGGACTCCCAAAATCCAGGGCAGGGACCCCCATCCCCAAGGGCAGAGACCCCCAAACCCCCAGGGAAGGGACTCCCAAAACCCAGGGGCAAGGAACCCCAGCCCCTGGGGGCAGGGACCCCCAAACCCCCAGGGAAGTGCTACCAACGGACCCCACTTTCGGGACAACAGCAGGGTCTCCCAAACGCTGCGGCAGGGACCCCCAACCCCCAGGGCAGAGATGCCCAAACCCCAAGGGAAGACACCCCCCAGGACAAGGATCCCCAACCCCTGGGACAGGAACCTCAATCCCCCAGGGCACAGACCTCCAAGTCCCCGGGGCAGGGACCCCCAACCCCGAAGGAAGAGACCCCCAAACCCCCGGGCAGTGACCCCCAAACCCCCGGGGGCAGTGACCCCCAACCCCAGGACAGACACCTCAACCCCCTAGGGCATGAACCCCAAACTCCATCCGGGGCGTCCCCCACCTCCGAGCTCCAGAAGGACCCCCCGGAGAGGGGGGGGTGACCCTGCCGCCCCCCCGCCCTTACCTCAGACTCCTTCCGTTGGCTCCTGAAGGGCTCCCGGCTCTTGGGCTGAGCTTGGGGCGGGGGCTGGGGCTGGGGCTGGGGCTGGGGCTGGGGCTGGGCCGGCCGAGCCCGGGCAGGGGTCGGGGCCGGGGTCGGGGTCGGGGTCGCTCCTCCCGCCGCCTCCATGCGCTGCGCCCCTTCTGCAGCGCCCTGCACGTGGGGGCCGGGACACGTGCCCCGCCCCGGCTCCGCCCCCTCCTCACCCATTGGTCCGTTCTTTCCGAGGGGCGTGGCCCGAGGGCAAATCCCCGCCCTGCCATTGGACGGGGGGGCGGGGTGAAAAGGGGTTTAGGGCGGGGCGTCCCTGCCCGGGATAACGGGGTGCAGGGACGGGGGAGGGGTGACCCGGGAGGTGCGGGGGTACCCGGGAGGGGGTATCGGGGGTTGGGGGGGGTACCCGAGGTGGTGGGTGCTGGGGGGGGGGGGGGAGTCGGAGACAGGGGAAGTGACAGAATTTGGGGTGTCCCAGGGGTGATGAGGTGCCCTTGGGGGGGGGGGAATATGGGATGTGACAGAATTTGGGGTGTCCCAGGGGTGATGAGGTGCCCTTGGGGGGGGGAATATGGGATGTGACAGGGTTTGGGGTGTCCCAGGGGTGATGAGGTGCCTTTGGGGGGGTGGAATATGGGATGTGACAGGTTTTGGGGTGTCCCAGGGGTGTTGAGGTGTCCCTGGGGGGAGGGGGGAATATGGGATGTGACAGGGTTTGGGGTGTCCCAGGGGTGATGAGGTGTCCCTGGGGGGGGGACACACATGGGGTGTGACAGGGTTTGGGGTGTCCCAGGGGTGATGAGGTGCCTTTGGGAGGGTGGAATATGGGATGTGACAGGGTTTGGGGTGACGAGGTGTCCCTGTGGGTGTTGAGGGGGTTACGGGGTGTCTCGAGGTGCCCTTGGGAAGGGGAGCAGGTGCCCATGGGGGTGCTCTTCCATTCCCATTCCCAGCCCCATTCCCAGCCGCTGGAAAAACGAAACCTGGAGGTCGGTGTTTCCCGCGGCCACCCCGGCAGGGAGGGGAGACCAGGAGCCAATGAGATGAGCGGGATTTTTCCAGCGCTGCTCATCCCGCTTTTCCCTAAGGACACGAACCCCAACAGCCCCGAGGCTGCCCCAAGGACGCGGGGCTGTTGGAGCAGATTTCCCAACTGGATTTTATATGGTACCAGGTTTGGGGACAACCTCCCTGTCCCCAACTCAGGGCACCACCTTCGTCACCCCCTCCTTGTACCCCCCAGCCCCAAATATCCCCTTCCCAGCCCCAAATATCCCTTTCCCAGCCCCAAATATCCCCCACCCCAGCCCATATCCCTTTCCAGCCCAAAATATTCCCTTCCCAGCCCCAAATATCCTCTTCCCAGCCAAAAATATCCCTTTCCCAGCCCCAAATATCCCTTTCCAGCCCAAAATATTCCCTTCCCAGCCCCAAATATCCTCTTCCCAGCCAAAAATATCCCTTTCCCAGCCCAAAATATCCCTTTCCAGCCCAAAATATCCCTTTCCCAGCCCAAAATATCCCTTTCCAGCCCCAAATATCCCCCTCCCAGCCCCAAATATCCTCTTCCCAGCCCCAACCCTTCCCCACCTCCCCCTGCCAGGCCCCCAAGTTGCTCTGGAAAAGCCATTTTCTTTTATTCCCACGTTTTATTTGTGTTTTGAGATTACAGAGTCTTTATTGCTGATCTAATACAATCACTCAGACATTAATAATTAAAACATCCTTTTGAAAATGTCACTTTTGCCAAGTTTTCCTTCCCTCACTGCAGGTTTTTGTCCGATTATTCCTCAAGTTCAGACCAGAATCCATTTCCTCAGACAATTTTGCTGGTGTTTACCTAAATCTCCTTTTTTCCTAATCCTTTAAAAACCTGTTACACTTAAAAAAACAAAAACAACCCCAAAACCAACCAACAACAAAACAACAAACAAAAAAAAAAACCCAACAACCCCAACAAACCACCCCCAAAACAACCCATTGTTACACCTTTAATTTAGAGATGATCATAGAAGATGATTCCAGGTTGATTAGGAAGAAAAAGCCAAGCGAGCAGAAAAGCTTTTGGAAGGAGCAGGACATGGAGAAGAGCTCTAAAAAAAAAAAATCCAGGTGGGAAAAGCCAGTTGGGATTTTATTATTGTTCTTTTTATATATATATATATATTTTTTTTTTCCTCCTATCTACTCAGAAGGGAAAATGGGTTTAAAAGTGGGCAGGGAGGGAGTCAGGGATGGGGAGAGCACCACCAGGGATGGACACGGGGTGGACAAAGCTGCTCCCGAGGGCGACGTGGATGGAAAAGGGGGGATTTTTTTTCCCCAGGAGGAGCTGTGGTTGGGATCCTTCTTTTCCAGAAGCTGCTTGGCTCGATGTGACCCCATCACCGTGTCACCTCGAGCACAGTGTCACCCTCTGTGCCTGCAGGGGACAGCAGGACCTCTGGGGCTTCTGCAGACCAAGGTGCTCCAGCGCGGGGAAAGGCCCGATTGTGACGTCTCCAAGAGCTCAGGGGACTCTCCCCAAAAATATCAGGATTTGGATAAAACTTAGGAGTCAGTAGAGGTTACTTCAAGGTTGTGGTTAGTCATTAGTCTATGATGAAGTCTTCTCAAAGCCCTAAGGTCTCCTCAAAGTCTCTTCAAAGCCCTAAGGCCTCCTCAAAGTCTTTTTAATGCTCTAAGGCCTCCTCAAAGCTATAAGGTCTCCTCAAAGTCTTCTTAAAGCCTGAAGGTCTCTTCAAAGTCTTCTCAAGGCTCTTAGGTCTCCTCAAAGTCTTCTCAAAACCTTAAGGTCTCCTCAAAGCCCTAAGGTCTTCCCAAGGTCTTCTCAAAACCTTAAGGTCTCCTCAAAGCCCTAAGGTCTCCCCAAGGTCTTCCCAAGGTCTTCTCAAAACCTTAAGGTCTCCTCAAAGCCCTAAGGTCTTCCCAAGGTCTTCTCAAAACCTTAAGGTCTCCTCAAAGCCCTAAGGTCTTCCCAAGGTCTTCTCAATCTCTTCCTTCTAGGCTTAGAGAAATTTCAACGAGAAACTTGGAACCAGCCAGCCTAGGAGAACATTTGCTCTGAAGATGAGCAGCTTGTGGTCAAGCTGACTTCAGACCTTGGCATCCAGAACTGTGTGAAGGACCTCGCTGCCGAGACCACAATTCCACAGGTTTTCCTTCCTTGTGCGTGAACCAGCTGCCACAAAAGAGTTTTCTGAAGATGGCAAAGAAGTCCATGAGGACAAAAGAAGAATGTGTAGCTGATGAGGGACTCAGTTACCAAGGACAGAGGCTTTTGTGCTCACAGGGTCGGGCAATTTTATTTTAGAAGGACCAGGTTCTCCATCTGAACCATAGAAGTGACTCGGATGAGACTTGGGAAGTCACCTTGGTCTGTGGGTTCCATGCTGTCCAGAGCATCCAGGTGGGACATTTTGAGCTAAAACAAGTAAAACAAGTAGCTGTGACAAATTTGTTCTCCGTGGGCTCTGAAGCATCAAGCTTTGAGGTGACTGAAGGGTTTCTAGGGATGCTGAACTCTGCCCACACACGGGATGGGTGTGGGGATCACCCTGGCGTACGGCTCCTACACTCCAAGGGGGTTTCCACATTTTATCATACAAATACTACTAGAAAACAGAACTGCAAAGGTTTCCAATGAGGACTGACATTCAGCTGGAGAAGGATCTTGCATGGACAGGGCTCCTCCCAGCCGGAACGGCCGACGAGTTTCGCTTGGGTTGGGCAGAGCTCCCCGACACGTGAGCGGCGTTTGTTGGTGAGGCTGCCGGGCTCTTCCAGCAGCTTGGGGACCCCAGGCTGCCCCACAGCCCACCAGGAACACGACTTTGGTTGAAGGTAGGAGGTTGGCACTCGTAACTAGCAGCAGGAAAATACTGTGGAGCTGTGATGAAGGGAGTGGTGGTGGCTCCTACCCCACCACCACCACCTCTGCCTCCGAGCGGGCTCTGCTCTGTCCTCCTGGCTCCTCCCCCTGCCTGATACTAACGACCCGACCCCTCATTACAGCTTCCAGCAGAGCTAAGGCATGAGAAACACAAACCCAGCCACTCCCCAGCTGGAGGTCCCAGCTCCTGGGCTCCTGCTCCACTGGAAGAATCGCTGGGATGTGAAGGAAACCAAAAGCAACGTGCGACCCCCACGTGGGTCGCGTGGCTCCCCGTTGTGCGCGTTGGATGAAGGGTGACAATCCCAAGTACAGCCATTCCTTTCCAGTCCATTCCTTTCCATTCCATTCCATCAGCTGCTTCCTCCCCTTCCCCAGCTCCCCCACACCCCAAAAAAAAACAAAAAGAGAACAACCCAAAGAGAGAAAAACGAACCCAACGGAAGCAACCGCCTCCCAGTCCCGCGGCAGCACGAACACCAGTGGCAGAGGCCGCATCAACATTGTTCTAATTTAATAAATAAATAACCTAAACACACGGTCTACGAGGTGAGCAAGCCCAGCTCTAACTTAAGAAGCTTCTGCTGCTTCATCCTGTACAGTAGTTGAGAAAGGATTTTTGGGTTCTTGTTCCTCACGTTTCTCCGGGATCCAGCAGCGGGAACTTAATACCTGGGGGAAAAGAAAGGGGAAAAGGAGGTTTTGGGGAGATGCTGGAGAGGTGAAGCTCCCCCAGCACCAACACCGTGTGTTTCGGGAGGGGCAGGCACCAAGAAATGAAATGGTGTAGAAAGGGACTCGGGCCTCATTTCCTCCCCCACCGATCCCATGTTATTTTTAGCTGCCTGTCCTCGCTCCTTGGCCACGGCCTCTCGCTTCCGAGGCTGGGAAGGGGAAAATTCCAGAGTGCCCCATGGATTCAGGGACTGAGTCCCACTGGTTTGTGGCATCGTTGGCTCAGGAACTGGGGAGGAAGCACCAAAGCTGCAGGAGCAAACACCTTAAACACCAAATCCTGGCTCAAACTGGCTGGATTTATCAGGATATTCACGTTAGACCAAGAACTGAGAGGATTCCCATCACAAATGAAGCTTCATGTAAGGAGAGGGAGGTTGAGCTGCATAATTCCATCTGCTGTCCAGAAAAAGAGGCTACAGGCACCTGGAAATCTCCTCTCACCTCCCATCCCACATATCAAGATGGGGAACTTTGGAAAACTTGACTCTTTGCCTTTGGTATCTGGAGGCTGAAATTCCTGCAGGACACCAAGCAGATCTCCACCCCACGGTGCAGGGAGGATGTTTGAGTGCTTGTGCCTCCCCTGGATGCAGGAAATAAGCTGTGACCTTCTGCTTGTCCCAGCTCCTCCATGTGTGGGACAAACCACACTCCAAGGTCAGGATTAGAGCCAGAAAATCACGGAGTCAGGGAATGGTTTGGGTGGGAAGAGACCTGAAAGACCATCTAGTTCCAACCCCCCTGCCATGGGCAGGGACACCTCCCACCATTCCAGGCTGCTCCAAGCCCCATCCAACCTGCCCTTCAGCACTGCCAGGGATGGGGCAGCCACAGCTTCCCTGGGCAACCTGGGCCAGGGTCTCACCACCCTCACACCAAAGAATTTCCTCCTAATGTCTCATCTCCATCTCCCCTCTTCCAGTTTTGATCCATTCCCCCTTGTCCTCTCACTACAAGCCCTTGTCCAAAGCATCTCCCCAGGTTTCCTGGAGCCCCTTCAGGTCCTGGAAGGCAAAATGGGCAAAGAAAATGGAACCAGAGGAAGCTCCTCCCCAGGAGGCCACGTCTGTGTGGCAGCACCATCATTTCGCACCTAACACAGGGCAGGGAAAAAGAAACACCTCAGGATCCAGCAAATCCCACTGAACCCCATCCTGGAGCCTTTGGGTGCTTTTGGGGGAGAACCTGAAACCTGCACACCAAGAAATCCCTTTTCTGGTAAGAAAAGGATCAGGGCTTCAGCCCCTTGACACGCTGACGGGAGTTGCTGCCAAGCAAAACGTGTCACCGTGTTGGCTACAAGCGTCGCTCCAGGGAGGGGTCTGGGGGCTCTTGGTGAAGATGAGGGTTGTTTTGGGGGGGGGATCAGCACGGCCTGTGCTGGGGGAGAAGAGCAGGGAGCTGAGCCCACCTGGGGAGCTGAGCTCATCCTTCCACAAGCTTTAAAAGTGAAGCTGGCACCCGAGGTGGGCGGGTGGCATCCCTCTGCCACCTGCCACGTGGAGGTGGCAGCTGCTGCCAGACACAAAGGGCTGGTGTCCTGCCAGGTGTTCCCTGTCCCAGCTCCAGCCATGCTGTCCCCTCCCAGGCTGGACCATTCCCTACAGGAACCACCAGAAAAGCCCCACAGAACTTTCTCAAGGGGATTGGTGGGATGAAACCCTCTGCCCTCCCCACCCCCCATGGCAGCAGAAGGGGAGGCTGAGGGACAGCACCTGTAGTAGTTTGGTTTGAAAGGTCCATTCTTGTTCAGTCCCAGGTATTTTGCTTGTTCATCTGTGAGTTCTGTCAGGTGGGCATCAAAGGTGGGGAGGTGGAGACTGGCCACGTACTCATCTGCCAGGATGTCAAGCCAAGTTAATAGGAGAAGGGGAAGGCAACGAGTCCTCTCCTGCTCCCTAAAGCCCCAGCTGGGAATGGGGTCACTCCTCATGCCTGGGCTGCTAAACTGCAGGGCTGCTGGTCACCCTGAGTGGGGACAACCAACCTGTTTTGAGCTAGAGGGGGAAAACCTGTCTCTGAAATACCCTTCTAGGTGTTCACACAGTAGAAATACCCCTGGGACTGCTGCTGGGTGGTGCTGCAGCCTTGGGCAAGCTTGGGTGCTCTACTGGACATTTCTGGTAGGTGGCAGCTGAGGACAAGCTGCAGCTGGTCTGAGGAAATACAATTAACACAAAAAATCCGAATTGTTTGGGTTGGGAAAGAGCTCTGAGATCATCCAATCCAACCCTTCCCCAGCCCTGCCAAGGCCACCCCTGCCCCGTGTCCCTCAGCACCATCTCCAGGGCTTGGAAACCCCTCCAGGGATGGGGACTCCCCCCCTGCCCTGGGCAGCCTGGGCCAGGCCCTGACAACCCTTGCCAGGAAGGAATTGTTCCCCAGATCCAACCTCAGCCTCCCCTGGCACAACTTGAGGCCGTTCCCTCTGGTCCTGTCGCTTGTTCCTGGGGAGCAGAGCCCGACCCCCCTGGCTCCAACCTCCTCTCAGGCAGCTGCAGAGCCAGCAGGTCTCCCCTCAGCCTCCTTTGCTCCTGGATGTGTTTCCAAGCTGGCAGTGACTCAAAGAACTGACCTTCCAGGAAGCCAAGGAGGGTTATCAAGAGGCCACAAGCAAGGAGCCCAGACCCAGTGGGCAGAACTTGCTGGAAGACCCTGAGCTTGGAAGGGAGGCAAACGAGACCCCAGGAGGCTGCCCTGACCTGTCCTGTCCTCCTCAGCCCAGCCCAGCCCAGCAGGACCCTCCCATCTGTCCCATCCTCTCAGAACCACAGCAGAGGAGCCCCCAGCCCAGCAAATCTTTACCCATTTTCTTAGGCAGCAAATACACATCTTGCTTGTAGCGGCCCTCGGGGGCGTTGTACAGCTCTATCAAAGCCAAAGCCTGGATGGAGAAGACACTCAGGTCAGTAAGTTCTGCCCACCATGGAGCAAGGAGCTGCCACCAGCTCAGCCCAGACCCTACTTGCCTGCGTGGTGGCTGTGATGGACAAGACAAAGGTGGGGACAGTGGAGCAGCTCAGGTTCAGCAGGCGGCCCTGGGGAGCAAAGACTTGTGGTTATCTCCCCATGGCACCACAAACACTTCACAACCCTACAGGAGGTACAAGAACCCCCGGTGAAAGGTGTCCTTGCTGGGTTGACTCACCATTTGTACAATTGTTTTGGCTGGAAAAGACCTTGAAGATCACCCAGTCCAACTGTTTGCCCAGCCCTGCCAAGGCCAACCCTGCCCCATGTCCCTCAGCACCATCTCCAGGGCTTGGAAACCCCTCCAGGGATGGGGACTCCCCCCCTGCCCTGGGCAGCCTGGGCCAGGCCCTGACAACCCTTGCCAGGCAGGAATTGTTCCCCAGATCCAACCTCAGCCTCCCCTGGCACAACTTGAGGCCGTTCCCTCTGGTCCTGTCGCTTGTTCCTGGGGAGCAGAGCCCGACCCCCCTGGCTCCAACCTCCTCTCAGGCAGCTGCAGAGCCAGCAGGTCTCCCCTCAGCCTCCTTTGCTGCAGGCTCAACACCCCCAGCTCCCTCAGCTGCTCCTCTAACACATGTTCTCTGGACAGTCACTTGAACACCAAGTTCTTGGTGCCCTAATAACTCAGTAAAACTATTTAGAAGTGAAAATGAATCCAACCATATTCTCTGGAGTGGGACAAAGGAAAACATGGGAGCTGCTCCACACTCCAGGAACCACATGGTCCAAAACCAGGGTCACACCAAACTTTCCAACCAGGGGTTGAGCTGCTGAGGCCCAAGGAGGTGACTTCTGGAAGCACTTGGGCTCATTCCTCCCTCCAGAAGCAGAGCCCAGGCTGCAGTTCCCGCTGCGTTGCCCACCACTCACCTCTGCCAGAAGGACAATCCTCTTCCCGTCTGGCCAGATGACATGGTCCACCTGGGACCTCACCCTCTCCCAGGTCAGCTCAGGGGTACGCAGGCTGGCCTGAAATGGTGTGTTCAGACAGTTAAAGCAAGCACTGGGCAAAGATCAAACACCCACAAGCAACATGACAGGAAGGAAAAGAGGAAGCGACTCGATGTTGTCCCGGGGTTCCACTTCCCTTTGGGCCTGGTCACACTCCCAGACCAGTAAAACCTTTATGAATCATAACCTGGAACTGGTTTTAGGATCGCAAGACATCAAAGCTCCAGCAGCAACCACTCTTCTAGCTTTTCTGGCTGAAGAGGATTCATGGTCATGGCTGTGGTCACTTCTCCCCAGTGGTCACACTTCATCCCCCAGCCTGGTGGGCTCTGCTAGCTCTGCAGCCCCAAAAATGGCTTTAGATCATAGAATGGTTTGGGTGGGAAGGGACCTGATAGATCATCTAGATCCAACCCCCCTGCATGGGCAGGGACACCTCCCACCATTCCAGGCTGCTCCAAGCCCCATCCAACCTGCCCTTCAACACTGCCAGGGATGGGGCAGCCACAGCTTCCCTGGGCAACCTGGGCCAGGCTCTCCCCACCCTCACAGCCCAGAATTTCTCCCTCACATCTCAGCTCCAGCTCCCTCTGCCAGCTGGAAACCCTTCCCCCTGCTCCCATCCCTCCTGCCCTTGTCCCAAGCCCCTCCCCAGCTTTCCTGGAGCCCCTCCAGGCACTGGAAGGTGCTCTCAGGTCTCCCTGGAGCCTTCTCTTCTCCAGGCTGAACACCCCAACTCTCCCAGCCTGGCTCCAGAGCAGAGCTGCTCCAGCCCTCCCATCATCTCCGGGGCCTCCTCTGGCCTCTCTCCAACAGCTCCATGTCCTTCCTGTGTTGGGGACCCACAGGAGGATCAGGGGCCCTGCAGGAGGATCATGGGTTTGGCCAAGGAGTTCTCCTCTGGCCTTCAGACAAGACTCTCCTGTTTTTCTAAGCACAGACCAGCCCATTTCAGCCCTGCTCAGTAGAGCCTGGTGGGGTTGAGCATCACCAAGATGAACTCTCCAAACTGGGTCTTAACAGGGAAGCAAAAGGACTGGGCTGGAGAGGGCAACTCACAGAATCGTTTTGGTTGGGAAAGACCTTTAAATCACCCAGTCTCACTGCTCCCCCAGCCCTGCCAAGGCCACCTCTGCCCCCTGTCCCTCAGCACCATCTCCAGGACTTGGAAACCCCTCCAGGGATGGGGACTCCCCCCTGCCCTGGGCAGCCTGAGCCAGGCCCTGACAACCCTTGCCAGGAAGGAATTGTTCCCCAGATCCAACCTCAGCCTCCCCTGGCACAACTTGAGGCCGTTCCCTCTGGTCCTGTCGCTTGTTCCTGGGGAGCAGAGCCCGACCCCCCTGGCTCCAACCTTCTTCCAAGGAGTTGTAGAAGACTGAGATGTCTATGATTTTTCTCCCTCAGCTGCCTATCCAGGGGAAGGAATGAGGCTGGTGGACACTAAGCACCTAGTCTGGAAGCTTGTCTGACTCCCTGGCACCCTTTGGGGTCCCAGGAATGAGGTGGCCACATCTGAGAGTGTCTGTGGGACTCGAGGAGTGATGGATGACTTTTATCTCCTCCCAGGTGCTTGCTGAAGAGGCACTGGTCAGACAGGGGGAGGGTCCCAAGGCCCTGTCACCCACCCCGAGTTGTGCCCAGGCTCACCACGTCGATCTCAGTGTTGGAGTGTCCCATGTTGCAGACAATGCAGCTGTTCTTCATCCGGTCCAGATGTTCCCGGGTCACCACATTCTTGTTTCCTGCCGGTGACATCCAGGGTCAACACCCACATCCCCTTTCCCCACCTTTCTGCCCTTTCCTCTGGAAAACCATGGGCCCAGTGGTGGGGTCCACACCCCTTGTCACCCCCTTCTCCTGCCTCGGGGACCTCGTACCTGTGCAGGTGATGACAATGTCAACTTGTCTGATGACTTCGTTGAGCTTCACCAGCCGGAATCCATCCATGCTAAGGGGAGGGGGGGCAAGAAGCAGTGTGAGAAGCAGCAAAAACTTGCTAAAAACGGGGGGGGGGAACTCCCATCCCCCCATCACTTGCTCCTTAGATACTCATTTTCATTTTCTAATGCACACTGGAAAAGAGGAGCAGCAGGGGAAGGACCACACAGCCCATCAGGAGGGTTCCTGGAGCCAACCTGCGGGGGTTGGGACTATTGCAGGGAGAAGTGAAAAGAGGTTTTTGGAGGGTTTCACATTTTCTGTCCAGGTCTCCACACCTGCAGATCTCCATTTCCAACCAAGACCTTTGCTTTTCAAAGCTGCTGCTCCTGCCAAGCACCCCAGGAGATGCAGCTACACCCTCCTGCTACAGAACCTTGCCCGATGGGGCTTTAGACCATCTAAAATCCCAACCCCACCACCCCGACCCCCACAGATCTCCACCATCAGCTTTGCCATCCAGATTTAGGCACCTCCAGGATCTCTGGAGCACTCCCCAACTCCTCCCTGACTTCACCCATCAAGGTGCATCCAGCACATCACTTAACCAGGGCAGGATGAGGGGTTTATTTTAGGATTTGTTGACACTCCTCCCAAGCCCCCGAGAAGCTGCAAAATCACAGTTACTATTAAAAAATGTCACTTTTTTTCCTGCTGCCTGTCCCATTTGCTGGGTTTTTTTCCCCCCACTTCAAACTCCTTCCCAGGGGGGCTGCCCTGTTGCAGAGTCAGGGAAGGGGTTTTGCTGCAAATGACCCAACTCAGGACTCAGGGGTGGTTTGGGGACTCTGGGATCATGGTCAGGTCCCACCTCAAGCCTTGGGATGAAGCATCAACACCAAAACACCCTTTTTCTGGAGGAAACAAGTGGGTGTGAGTGCAACGTGGCCCTGGGAGGGGAAGCTGAGTGTCCTGCTTTGGGGGGTGAGGAGAGGTTTGTGAGGGGTGGGTGAGCACAGAGACCAAAAGAGCCCTCATTGAGGGGGGTGCAGCACGGGGAGGCCCCAGTTTGATCCCCAAAGGTCAAACTGCACTTCCCAACAGCCCTTCGAGCCATAGGGGTAAATTCTTCCAAGAAGTAATGACAGTATTTCAAGCCACCTTGTTACATCTTTCCAGCCCGTCTCCTGTGGGGAAAGGCTGGGAGAGTTGGGGTGTTCAGCCTGGAGAAGAGAAGGCTCCAGGGAGACCTGAGAGCACCTTCCAGTGCCTGAAGGGGCTCCAGGAAAGCTGGGGAGGGGCTTGGGACAAGGGCAGGGAGGGATGGGAGCAGGGGGAAGGGTTTCCAGCTGGCAGAGGGAGCTGGAGCTGAGATGTGAGGGAGAAATTCTGGGCTGTGAGGGTGGGGAGAGCCTGGCCCAGGTTGCCCAGGGAAGCTGTGGCTGCCCCATCCCTGGCAGTGTTGAAGGGCAGGTTGGATGGGGCTTGGAGCAGCCTGGAATGGTGGGAGGTGTCCCTGCCCATGGCAGGGGGTTGGATCTAGATGAGCTTTGAGGTCCCTTCCAACCCAAACCACTCTATGATTCTATGTCTTTAAACTCTTGTCCCCCACACCCCTGGTTGTGCAAACTGGCACCAGTGGGATAAACTGGGTGATGCTTTAGTGCAGGAGCTCTTCTCTGGCCATAGCAGGGAGCTGGGGGTCCCTCTGAGGGTACAGAGAAGCCACAAACCCCCCTTCTCAGGAGGGACCCTTGCTGAGCATGCCCTGGCTGTGTTTTTTCCTGGGTGGGTGGTGGCAAAAAAAGCCTGAAGCAGCAGCTGTTCTGGGTGCACCTGCTTACCAGGCCTGGAGGGCACAGATGGGGTCGATCTCTGTCACGTAGACGATGGAGCCCATGGCCTTCAGAGCAGCACAGCAGCCCTTGCCAACCTGGGAGGGTGAGGAAGAGTGAGATGCTGAAGGCTCAGGAAGCTGCTGAGCATCCACGTGGCCACGGGGTTGGGGATGTCCCACCCCCAAGGAACCTTTGCAGCCCTCTGGGTGCAGAGGTTGGGTTTTTGGGGTGACTTTGCCGGGTTTGGAGGACTCTGAGTCAGCCCCAGGTTGGCTGAAAGAGGCACAAAAAAGATACATTCCCTTTGGTTTTGGTCCCCGGGGAGACCTTTTTCCCACCCAAACATCCTGGTGACTAGGAAAGCACCCGGAGAACCAGAGATTATACTCATCTCATGCAAGGTTTAAGAGTCTCTTGAAACCTTTACCCCATTTAGGAAGCTTAATCATTTAATCTCCAAGGGTTAATGAGCTTTCATCTTTAGTCAGCACTCGAGGTGCAGCTCCCAGGGGACTTCAGGGGCACAGCTCCATCAGCAAAGTCTCCCCAAAAACTCAACTCAGCGTGAGGAATTTGTCCAATTTCAGCTTCTTCCAAAAAAAAACACCCCAGTACAGCACCCACAGCCCAGCCAACTGGAACTGGTGTTAACTGGTCCCAACAGGAACCACCCAAGAGAGAGGGGGGGTATCCCAGAGGAATCTTCATTTTGGGGGTGAAAGGAGAGGGGGTAAGTCAAGATTAACTCCTTTCTTTTTAAAAGCTGTGGCTGCTCAGGGCACCTGCAGAGCCTCTGAGCTTTCATCTTCTCAGGTCATATTAAACAGAATATTGTATATGGTACAGAAAGAGAGGCTGGAAATAGAAAATCAAGATGGAATATTAACAGAAAATCAAGATATAGAAATAAGAGAAAATCAATGTATAGTAATAATAGAAAATCAAGATGGAATATTATAAGAAAATCAATGTATAGTAATTAGAGAAATTCAATATATAATAATAGAAAATCAAGATAGAATAGAAAATCAATGTATAGTAATAGTAGAAAATCAATGTATAGTAATAATAGAAAATCAAGATAGAATATTAATAGAAAATCAATATATAGTAATAATAGAAAATCAATGTATAATAATAATAGAAAATCAATGTATAATAATAATAGAAAATCAATGTATAGTAATAATAGATCACTATATAATAATAATAGAAAATCAAGATATAATAATAATAGAAAATCAAGATATAATAATAATAGAAAATCAAGATATACTATAACTATATGAATGTATCATTATCTCAATGCCCAGGTATGGAGGGTACTCAGGATATTTCACACTCGTGTCTTTTCAGATCCAGGCTCAGTATCTTTTTTTAACACTAAAGAATGAGACTGGAAATGCTGAGAGATCTTGCAGTTTGGGCAAACCTGCCAGGTCTGGAGGTCCCTGCAGATGCCAAGAGGAGGCAGGAGGACAGAGCAGCCCAGGTGGGTAAAGGCTGAGCCCATGTCAGGTGCAGCCCCCAGGTGGGCAAGGTGAGCTCCTTACCTCCCCGTAGCCACAAACCACCACCTGCTTCCCCCCAAACATCATGTCTGTTGTCCTCTTCAGCCTGGAAAAGGGAACAGAGCACCCAACAGTCACAGAGCAGCAGGGAAGGGCAGAGGTTGCTCCTCAGCAACCAGGCTTGGACCCTCTACCCCTGAGGACACAGGGAAATCCTGGGGGCACAGACCCCACAGGGCACCTAGAACCTCTTCTCCTTTGGGAAGGGGTGGGTGCTACCAGGAAGTGCAAGGAGGAGGAAGGAGTTGGGGCTTGGATCCCTTCTTTTCTTCTAATTTGGTGGTTCTTTTTTGGTTGGAACCTCTTTTTTTTTGGTACTCCAGGAACGTTTAAAAGCTTTTCCAAAACTATTCTTCATCTATTATTTATAAGTCAAAACATCCCCCACCCCCCAAAAAAAATAACTCCAGAAGAAGGAAGGAAGTGGGAATTTCTTGCCAGAAGCCCAATACTTGCCACAAATCAAGCTCTCCTTCCCTCCTGGTTTCTCCCAAAGTGTGTCCTACATTCCAGGCTATTTTTAGCCCAGCACTAACTAGGTTAGCAGTGCAGGGAAGGAGAAATTCCCTCACATTTCCAACATCATTCCAAGAAAAACCACAGCAGATTCCACCCCACCTCTGCTCAGCTTTCCCTTGGCCCACTTAGAGATGCCTGGGCCAGGCTCAAAGCCCCACCTGCCTCCCCATGAGGTCCACCAGCCACCACAGCTGAGGACAAGAAGATAAAGAAGGTTGGAAAGATTTTCAGGTTTCTTGGTCACTCATGACACCCACCACACATGGGACATGGAGTTGAAAGTTGTGTCCTGGGACACCTAAAATGGGGGGGGCAGCTCTCCCCAGGGCAGCTGACCCCCAGGAGAGGGGCTGCCTCGTGTGTCTGGAAGCCACAGAGATGTACTGAAGAGCAAAGGTCTCCTGGATTAGAAGAATTAAGGGCTCCTTAATTAGAAGAATTACTTCATCATGGTGTTTTCATAGGATCACAGAAGGGTTTGGGTGAAAAGGGACCTCAAAGCCCACCCAGTCCCACCCCTGCCATGGGCAGGGACACCTCCCACCATTCCAGGCTGCTCCAAGCCCTATCCAACCTGCCCTTCAGCACTGCCAGGGATGGGGCAGCCACAGCTTCCCTGGGCAACCTGGGCCAGGCTCTCCCCACCCTCACAGAATTTCTCTCTCTTCCTCTCTTTTTTTCCCTCTATTCTGATGGAACAGGGTTTCTGTGTCCTCACCACCCCCACCACCATATTTTGTCAAAGCCCAGTGAGATGAGGACAGCTTTTATTCTTGCAGTTCAGGCTGTGATTCTTAGGAACCTTCTGACCCATAGAGACTTGGTTGCTGCCTCAAACTGCCTTGGTGGTTCCACCTAGGATGGACCAGAGCTAATAAATGGTCTAAAAGGACCAGAACTGGCAGGTAGGACAGACCCATGGACTGTGGGGTCTGATGTAACCCAAGCAAGGGACACAGCCCTGTTTGGGTGACCAAATTGGGGTGACCCTGCTCTAGTGGGAGGTGCCCCTGCCCATGCATTGGGGGATGGAACTGGATGATCTTTAGGGTCCCTTCCCACCCAAACCATCCCATGATCCTATGACCATGTACATACCCATCCAGGATGGACTCTCTGCAGCAGTACAGGTTGTCAAACTTCTGCTTGGTGACCGAGTCGTTGACATTCATGGCTGGGACACAGAGCTTCCCTGCTTTGGACAACTGGTAGAGCCTGGAACCAATATGGGAAGAAGCAGATGATCAATGGAAAAATATTGCCCTACACTTGACTGCTGTGTGTGCTCCTGAGGTCTTGTTTTGCTGGAGCAAGCAGTAGACATCTGGAGGGTCAAAGATCATCACCTCTCATGAGGAGCTCCTCATTCCAGGAGGAGCAAGAGCACTTGTCCTTCCATGGATGTTTGTACCATTTCCCTCCCCTGCCAAGGAGCCACCAGGCTGGCAAGAAGCATTTCATAAAACACATCAAACAGCAGATCAGAAGGTGCTCCAGGCTCCATGTGCTTCATGACTTGATGTCACAACCATCCTCTAATGTCCTCCAAAGGACAAAGCCCCAAATCCTGCTTCAGAGAATGTAAGATGAGAGCTCCTGTGATTCCTCAAGCTCTTCCAGCTCAAGAGGAGCAGAAGTGGCCACAGAAGAGGAACATCCAAAGCAAGGTGATCAGCACCTGCAGCAAAACACCCACTGGAACAGCAGCAGGAGTGGAAACACCAAGATGGAGCACAAGAAGCAATCAGGGTGGAGAAGACACCAACCTGATCTACTTCTGACTGAACTCCTGGCAGCAGCAAGACCACTAGAAATGAATCTAAACTCCACACCATGGCTATGAAGAGCCTCTAAAACCCAGACCTTGGGAAAGAGAACCTGCTCTCTTGGTCAGTCTCTACAGACCATTTCCAGGATTCTCCCCACTCATCTGGGGAGCTTCAGTCCTCACACTGTCTGTCCCCTGGAGGTCAGGAGCACACAACCCCCTGCTGATGCCACCAACCTCAGAAAACAACCTTGCTCCTGGCCCAAGACCATGGGAAAGAGTTTCTAACCCTACTTAGTTCCTCCACAGCTCTTCTGCCCAAATGGGGACGATTCCTGATGCTGAAAACATCACCACCAAGGTCCCTCTCCTGACCCCAGGGGCTGCAGACCTGAACCAGACACTTTCCTGCTTTATGTCTTTTGTTTCCCCGTTGGAGGTGCCTGCCCCTCAGAACTCCAGGAGCTGCAGCCAGGCCCCTCCTCCTGCAAGGGTCAAGGAAGAAGTGGAGTCTGCTGCTCTCCTCCTCCATCCCCTCTTCTCTGTCCCCTGGGATATGGATAACTCCACCAGGAAAGCACCTCTGACACCTCTCCTGGCCCTTCACCCGTCACAGTCCTGCTGCTGCCACAGAGCCATGGGTGCCTCTCAGTCACTGCATCTCAGAGGTTCTCCCTGCCTGGACCACCTGGAGACTCACTTCCTCTTCCCCAATCTCACTTCTTCCCATAGGTTTAGTCCAGGAGCAGGAGCAGACTTTGGCTCTGCAAAGCCCACCCCTTAGAGAATCACCAAGACATTTGGGTTGGAAAAAACCTTTAAGATCCCCCAGTCCAACTGTTTGCCCAGCCCTGCCAAGGCCACCACTGCCCCATGTCCCTCAGCACCATCTCCAGGGCTTGGAAACCCCTCCAGGGATGGGGACTCCCCCCCTGCCCTGGGCAGCCTGGGCCAGGCCCTGACAACCCTTGCCAGGAAGGAATTGTTCCCCAGATCCAACCTCAGCCTCCCCTGGCACAACTTGAGGCCGTTCCCTCTGGTCCTGTCGCTTGTTCCTGGGGAGCAGAGCCCGACCCCCCTGGCTCCAACCTCCTCTCAGGCAGCTGCAGAGCCAGCAGGTCTCCCCTCAGCCTCCTTTGCTGCAGGCTCAACACCCCCAGCTCCCTCAGCTGCTCCTCACAAGTTCTCCAGCCCCTTCTCCTTCAGCTCCAGCCCCTTCCCCAGCTCCGGGGCCCTTCCCTGGACACGCTCCAGCCCCTCTGTGTCCTTCTTGTCATGAACCCCCTTCTTGTCCAACACCCTCACCCCTTCCTTCTCTCAGCTGCAAAGCAAGGTGAGATGACCACTGGCCCTATTTCCCAGCTGGAAAAACAAGACCTTGTGCAATTTTCCCAGGTGCACAATGACCAGCAGGAGCTTCTACTCCTCCTTTGCCACTGCAGGGCAGCAGTTCCAAGTCAACTCACTGAACCAGAGGTTTAGAACAGCTCCCTGGGACAGACAAGCCCAGGTGAAGGAAAACCACAGACCACAGATGAGGAGGTTGAACATCCAGCCAAGTTTGTGGCATCTCACAGCCTGGAGATGTTTTGCCACCAGTGCCCTGAGGCAGAAGATGGGTTTTTTTGCCCAAACATCTCCATGCTCACAGTCCAGCCTGTCCTGTTACCTGTGGACACCAGTCACACTCTCTTCTACGATCCCCTTGATCTTCTTGAACATGTTGGGGTATTTCTTGTAAATCCAGTGAGTCAGATCTCCTCCATCATCCAAGATCTGCAACGAAATAACCACAAAGTCACCACTCTGAAGATCCAGTCAGAGCTGCTGACCCCAAAAAGGTACAAGGGGTAAAGCCCATGCTCAAATGTTCCTCAGCAAGCCCATGTTTTGGCATCTTAAGTACCACACCATGAGGGCTAAGGTGAGACTGTTCTGACTGTCCACCATGGATATCATGCTGGAAAAGCAGCAGGTCAGACACACGTGGCAGACCCTGATGTTTGCCCTGAGACCAGAGGAAACATGGAAAAATGCTGTGGAAGCTCCTTCCTCCCCATCTCCCAGAGCACAGATGGAAAAGCCTTTGAACTGTATGTGGTCATCAGCTCTTCTGGTATGACTGCTCATGGAGGAGCATGGAGGAGGATGGAGAAGAAGGAGCATGGAGAAGGAGAAGGATGGAAGAAAAGGAGGATGGGGAAGGAGGAAGATGGAGGAGGAGGATGGAGGAGGAGGATGGGTAAGGAGGAGGATGGAGAAGGAGGATGGAGAAAGAGGAGGATGTAGAAGGAGTAGGATAAAGAGGAGGATGGAGAAGGAGGATGGAGAAAGAGGAGGAAGGTGCAGAGCCACTACTGCAAATCACAGAATCACAGAGTGGTTGGGGTTGGAAGGGACCTCTAGTCCAACCCCTATGCCAGAGCAGGATCCCCTAGAGCAGATCCCACAGGAACACATCTGGGTGGGCTTGGAAATGTCTCCAGGGATGGAGACTCCACCACCTCCCTGGGCAGCCTGTCCCAGGGCTCTGCCACCCTCAGAGCAAAGATGTTTCTCCTCACGTTGAGGTGGGCAATGATGAAGCAGCTGCATCATTAAACACGTATCAAAAATCCTGAACCTACTTTAGACATCAGCTTTGGGTCTCTACCCACTTCACCTGCCTTCCAACCTCAGCCTCAGAAGTACAAAACTCCTCTACCAGATCATGGCTCTCCCAGGTCACCCATTTCCTCCTCAAGTGCCCATCTCAGGGCAGTGGGGAAAGCCAGAGACCACTTGGACAAAACATGACAGATGAGCAGGCAGAGCCCATGGGGTTTATCAGGAGACTTGTTTGTGTCCTACACCCCTGCCTCATAACCAACGTGGCCCCAGTCCCAGCCACTCTGGGTCATCTCCTGCTGCACCTCAACACTCAGCTGAACCCCAGGAGGGGGCTGAGCTCTACAGGCTTCAAAGAGGGACCCACTGGGGCACCACAAAGAGGTGTCTGGGAAAGAAGGAAAGATCCAGGAAAAAAACCAACAATCCAAACTTGTGCATTTCCTCAAGTCCTCCTGCCAGCCTGGTGGCCCCAGGGGGGGCAAGCAAGGTGGGAAGTGTGACAATCCCCCATTAGACTTAGGGTGAAGAAACAACAGGGAGCAGATGTCACCCAGCAGCAGGTGAAATGCCAGGGACCTGAGGACATTACCCTATATCATCATCATCATCATCATCATCATCATCTCCTCTTTGCATGTTCCCTATGCCAACGTTCAACACATCTGACTGAATCCTCCTCCTCCTCCTCTTTGCTTGGTCCCTACACCAACACTGAAGACTTGTGACTCCATCATCATCATGATCATCATCCTCCCCCTCTCTGCATCTTCCCTATCATCGTCATCATCCTCTTTGCTCATTCCCTGCACCAACATCAAAGATTTCTGTCTGCACCCTCCTCCTTGCATGTTTCCTACACCAACACTCAAGACTTCTGACTGGATCATCATCTTCATCCTCTTTGCATGGTCCTTATCATCATCATCCTCCTCCTTTCATGTTTCCTACACCACCATTCAAGACTTCTGATTGGCAACCCAGCTCCTACTGACCTACTGGTGGGGGGTGCAGGTGTCCTCAAATGCCAACATCAAGCCTGGGCAGAAGCAGCTCTGCTCAGTGGCTGGTGGTGGAGCTCAGGAGGAACCCTCTGCTCCAGGTTATCTGCAGCTCTCCCACAGCATCTGCAGCCACTCAGGAAAAATTAACACTGCCACCATGCTCCTGCAGCAGATGCCCCACCGTGGGCACAAAGATGATGCTCCTGAGCTTTGTGGACATGTCATGGTGGCTGCGTGGAGCCACCAAAAACGCTCTGTAGGATCCCAACCTTTTTGTCTCTAAATTGCAGGATTTTCCACTGAAGATGAATACCCAGAAATCATGGGGTGTCCTGCCAGAGCAGAGCATGTGTCTTCCAAGCACACCTGACCCTCCTGAGTCACCAGGGAACCCCCAGATCTCGTTTGGGAAGCAGAGGCAGGGAAGGGTTAAGTGGGGTGAGAAGCTCTCCTGGGCCAGCGAGGTAGGAATTCAGCAGCCTGGCTCCCAGGGCCTCTTCATTTCCTTAATCCTCTTTTAATAGGGCACATAATCCTCTTTCTGAGGGAGAATTCTGGGGGTTGGCACTTTCCTCTTTCCCAGGGGGGTGGGAGATGAAAAACAAAACCCCCAACAAATCAGCAGAGGAACTGGTTGCTGATGCAGGTCACCTTGGTGTAAACGGCAAAGCCCGTGGAATGTGCCCCAAATTCCTGCAGTTTTCTCAGCTTTACACCCTCTAATTCTTCCCAGGTGGGTGTTGTTTTGTTTTTTTTTCCTGAGAAAAAAATAAAATAGCCTTTATTTGATGTGCAAAGAGTTTTTCAGGCAGAAGAGCAGCCATTAAGAGATGTTCTGCCTGATGTCCCCACCAAGAGGCACCGTCTGCAACCCAGTGCTCCCAGCTGGGGTTCACCAACCTCCCTCTGGGTTTTGGCAGCTCCATCTCAGAGCAGAGCATGTTAAAAACATCTTCCTATCACCCCGTGCCTGAGGGGACATTCCTTGGAGATGGGACCATCATCTGTGTATCTGGATCCCCTTGGCAGGTGTTTCTCTTGGTGCTTCTCTCTCCGAGTCATCAATCGTATGTTGCTGTGACTTCTCACTCCTTTGGTCCTTTCATTTCCCATCTTCTCCAGCAGAAGATCTCTGGCTCTTCCATGAAAGAAACATTTTTAATCCATCTGAGACCCCCCCACTGCCACCAAATGTCTCACTCTGTCCCCTCCTTCCACCTCTGCTGAGGCAACACCTGATACCTGGGGCTGATCTCACCAAACTCAAGCTGATTAAAACTGACTCACTGCACAAAAAGACTTGGTGAAAACTCAAGGAGATGGCAGGAAGGCAGGGCTGGAGGAGGCACCAAGCCCCCTCCCTGGTGGCAGTGTGGTCCAAGAGCACTTTCTGCTGCAGAGGAAACCAAACCCTCAGTGCTGGAGGTTGGGTTTTCTTCAGAAACCCCTCCTGAGCCATTCCTGCCCAGACCACTCCTCAGAAGGTCTGTGTCCCCATCAGAGGGGTTTTTTTGGAGACTCAGTGTTGGGGGCTAACTGTTCCCATGGACTAGCACCACACAGAAGCCCCAACATTAAATATTCCCATTCTGGACTGTGAGACATCCAGACTCATTTCCATGGGACATACATGGTCGGCTCCATCACACCTTGCAGTGCCCACCTGGACATGAGACTGGTGGGGCTCCTGGGGTGGATCTCAAGCCCTGGTATGAAGTCCACATGGCTTAGGGCTCAACTACTTAGACCCATTTTGCTGCAGAAAGTAGAAACAGAGCTTGGGCTTCTCCTTATAGAGCTTAAAGATGCAGAAGGTTGGAAATGGAGATAGAGCAGCAGCAGCTCAGGCTCTGTCCTGCAACCTGTGGATGTGCCTCCTTGATTCAGGATCTGGGGGGAACTCATCTCAACAGGACAGGAAAAAATAAGATGCAGGCTCTAAAAACCTGCACGTGGAGAGGACCAGGTCCATCTGGCTTCAGCCCTGAGACTGCACAGACCAGAGAGGTCTTGCTTCTTTGGCCAAGTTTGTCAGCTCCTCTCTTCTGAGCTACCCATAGGAAGAATCATGGAATGGTTCGGGTGGAAGGGACCTTAAAGATCATCCAGTCCCATCCCTGCCATGGGCAGGGACACCTCCCACCATTCCAGGCTGCTCCAAGCCCCATCCAACCTGCCCTTCAACACTGCCAGGGATGGGGCAGCCACAGCTTCCCTGGGCAACCTGTTTTCTCCCCTGCATTGTGTGGTTAATTGTAGAGCACTCTGAAGGTAAGTGCTGTGTTAGTACCAAATGACCACTTAATTAGGTCTAAATTCAGGAGGAGAACACAGAGCAGCACCAAACCCTCCTCCTCCTCTCAAGATGAGAGCCACCCAAGGTGCAAGATGAGCCAAGCATCTGAGAGCCATCCCCATCTCACCATGTTGGGCTGCCAGCCTTCCACGTTGACGCAGCGGTCGATGCACCACCAGAAGTCATCTTCAGATTCTCCCTTCCAGGCAAAGACAGGGAACCCTGGCACACAGAGGGAGATGGGTGCTGACACAGCCTGAGCAAACCCCTTGGGGCACCAGCTCTCCCTCCAGCCACACGGGATGAAGTGGGGTCCCAACAGCACCACGCTCCTGCCCCACAGTTCTCATTTGTCAACATCCACCTTCCAGAAGCAGCTCTGGAGGTAGATGTTGAGGACACCCACTGAAGGCAGCAGGCAGGAGTCAGATTCAGCCTTCCCAGTTTCCTCCTCTTTCCCCCAGACAAGCTCTAGCCACCAGACACAGGGTCAACATGCTCTCAGGGATAACATTTAATGGCAAAACCAAGCTTGGGCTGTTAGATCATAGAATTGTAGAGTGGGTTGGGTTGGAAGGGACCTGAAAGATCATCTAGTTCCAACCCCCTGCCATGGGCAGGGACACCTCCCACCAGCCCAGGCTGCTCCCAGCCCCATCCAACCTGCCCTTCAGCACTGCCAGAGGAAGTTCCAGATGTCCCACCCTCCTGTTAAGCTCATTAGCTACAAATTCATTCTGACTAATGAGCAATTATTATTATTCAGCTTCAGTGTGCAAGACCAGGGAACAGGCAAATTGGTGGGTTTGGCTTCTTCTGGGTTTCCCAGCTCTCTCAGTAAAAACCCTGCCCTTCAACCCAGAAAAAGAGGATTGGAGTGAAGGCATCTCCCAGGTAAGCAGCAACATTTTGACCCCCTCCCTGGCAGTGTTGAAGGGCAGGTTGGAGGGAGCTTGGAGCAACCTGGGCTGGTGGGAAGTGTCCTTGCCCATGCAGGGGGGTTGGAACTTGATGACCTTTAAGAACCTTTCCAACCCAAACCCTTCCATCATTCTATGAACATGGGCAGCTTCCATTGGGTGAATTATGTCCCCCCCAGATTTTTCCTCTCACCCTTTTTAGCCAAAGTTTTGACTCAAACACCTAGAACTGAACTTAAATTTAGCTCCAGTTCCTTCACCAAAATAACTTCCAGGTCCACACGGCCCTGAGAGCTTCTCATGTGCCTCATCACCAGCTGTGCAAAGTACTTTGACACCCCAGAGAAAAACCATTCCAGGATTTTCTGCCCCATGGAAGGGACTGACCTTGTGCTGTTGGCCTCCTCTAGGTTTATCCTAAATCAAAGAGAATGAAGGGAAAAAACAAACCACCCAGAGATGGTAAACGAGCTAAATACGATTTCAAAAGGAAGTTTTTTAAAGCCAGAAAGAAGAAAGAGGGTGAAGTTTCCTACCACTCTCAGCGAGGGCAGCAGCCACTTCATTGAGGGTAGAGTAGATGTTGCAGGCAGCCCATCGGCACTGGGCACCCAGAGCTCCCAGGGTCTCCATCAGCACCTGGATTGAAACCACAAAGCCATCAGGAGGAGCAACATCCAACAGAAAGAACAACACAGAGCTGGGGTTGTCACTTGCTCTGTATGGGAAAGCTTCTGGGGGTTGGATCTGAGGGTGGTTTTCAGCAGCATCGGGGGCGTTTCAGGGGTCGCACAGAAAACGGGTTTTGCTGTTTTATTTTGGTTTACAACTTAAAATGGATGAAGTCAGCAGGAACTTCCAAGTACCTTCTGTCTGCAGTGTGTATATATCTATCTTAACTGCTCAGGGTCTATTTTAGAGTGGAAAGTCCCTGTCTGGAGTTTCTGGAAGGGATCTTACAGCTGTCTGTGCTGTGATGTGTGTGCAGCCCACGATCTTGGCCCCGGCCAGTGGCTTCTCTCCCTGAGCTCTCTTCCTCAAAGCCATCAGGGCAGGCATTTCTGAAAGGCAAAAGGAATAAAAAGACCACTTTTTTTTCCCATTCCCTCTTTATGGAAGCACAGAAGGAAGAGCATCACAGCATCACTTCTTGCCCTGCTCTCCCACGAGTTTGGCCAGCTGTGGTAGCTTCAAAAAAACAAGTGGCATCCTTGAGGGCAGGGATCAAATAAATCATGAAAAGACCCCAACAAACTCCTGGGGGTTTTGGATTTTCCCTGTTATTTGGGATTTAGCATCATCACAGTTTCTAATTTCTACCTGCCCAGGTGAGGCTGGAGGAGAATCTCCTTCAGACCTTGGAAGACCTGGGACTTGCTCTCCACGATCTCTCCAACCACCTGGACACCACATGTTTGCTGTGGATTTTTGAGGACAATCATGCAAAACTAAAGCTGTCTCATCAAGCTGATGGATTTCAATCTTGTCTACTGATTTTAACAAAATGCAATCAGCTATGGAGCAGTCCTTCAGCAGCTGGTTGCTTGGAGCTACAGGGGGTAAGCCTGTAACTCCTTTCCATCCCACAAAATCCCAGAGAAGTTGTCCCAACTCCAACGGGAACAGCGTCAAGAACTTCCCAATATACTGAACCTCCCAAGAGGAGGATTTGAGGGGGAAGGAAGAAGCCCACGAGGCAGCCCAGGACAACCTGGAGCTTGAGGAACATGCCCCATTTACCTTGTTCAGCAATTTCGATCTCTCGGCGCCCAAATTCTGCCTGCTTGATGTTTTTGACACAGAAATCACTGCTGCCTTTGGAGTTCTTCTGCTGCTTGTCTCGGGGGGAGGTCTCATCATCAGAGCTGTCTGTGTAGGAGGCAGCTGGAGGAAGAAAAGGAGGTCAGAGATGGAACAAAATATTCCCTAAAGCACCTGCAGTGGAAGGGCACGGATGCTCTGCTGAACGTGTCCATGGATGTGCTCTCCATGGACACGTGTTGACTCCTTCTGCCCTCAGTAGGGATCTTCTCCTTACAGTGACCATTTCCCCAGCATCAACTTCCACCTGCAATGATCTCCTCACTCTCACCTGTACTGCAACACCACACTGGAGGGAATTCACTCCAGCACTGTTCATGTCCCCCAGGGGCTCATCTCCTCATGCTTTGCAGCTCCTCTGTGGCCTTCTCCCACCTCTCTTCCCAAAGGTTAAGGTCTCAAATAGCCAACAAAAACTCTCATTAATGTTCTGAGTCCTTCTAAAACATTGAGTTGTCATTTAAGACAGGGGAGATGCAAGAACCTATTTCATTTTAAGCCATGGCATGGTGGAGCCTGTTGGCTACTCATTATTCACCCAACCCTTGGATTTGCTCCATTTCAATGTTCCTCAATCAAGACAACGGCCACAAGTTGTTGCTTGGGAGGTTCATATGGGGTAGAAGGAAGGAACTTCTTCATCAAGAGGATAAGCCAACATTGGCACAGGTTGCCTGGAGAAATGATGGATCTCCAAGCTTGGAGGACTTCAGGAATTGGTAAGAGAGAGCCTGGCAATGTCCTGCTCTGAGTGGGCAAAGGGCCAAGATGACCTTGGTGGTTCCTTCCAACCAGCATCTCTGTACATCTACAGACAGCTCAGTCCAGCCCTTGGATTCCTCTTTTCTATGAGAAATAACAAACACTTGGAAATGTTCTTAGTATTTTGCCTTTCTGGATCTTCTTTAACTCCTCCTCCCTCTTGCTCTTTTGGTAAGAGGACAAAAGATGGCTCCACTTGTCTCCGTTGTAAGGACACGTGGTCTCACAGAACCAGGTTATGCCTCTTGACATGATAAAACCAGCTGTGTGTGTGGACTCAGAATTAATTACAGTTGCTCTCCATAACTGTTTTCCCTCCCTACCAATGTCCTCCCAACAGAGCTTCACAGAAGAGCCCTCATGGAGTTGGAAATTCTCCTTCCCTTTAATTTTGATGACTAAGATCACATGTAGAGTCCATTTTCGATTCAAGCCCCCATGAATTAACACCAGTGCTGCTTCCAGTTTATCCAGATCAGCCAAAGAGACCATTTGTGCCACATTCTTTTCTGGAATACATCCCTGGTGGGACACCAGACCTCTTTCATCTCCTAGGACTGGCATCAGCAGTCAAAGCAACACATAAGGCTTGGAGATGAACTAGAAAGTTTCACTCCTCTCTCCATTCCAGAGACAAAGAACCTGGAGCTCAGGGCCCTTGGCCCAGCTTAGCTCCTCACCACCACCACCTCCTTGTCCTTCCCTCCAGCAGGACCCAACTCAAAAGCCTCATCCATATGGTCATCCCTCATTCCTCAAAGTGCCCTGAAGTTTTACTTCAAGTCTTTACTCTCCAGATCAGGTGGTTCTTCTAACATGAGCATGAGACCTGGCATCAAATCATTTGTCACTGCAGAAGAGGACCATCTTTGTGGAACAGCACCATCCATGACAGCACCATCCATGACCAATATTGTGCATCACTAGGAAATGATGGAGGTGTTCCACTTCCCTGCCAGTGTTCAAGGGCAAGTTGGATGGGGCTTGGACCACTCTGGTCTATGGGAGGTGTCCCTGCCCATGGCAGGGGGTGGGGCTGGATGATCTTAAAGGTCCCTTCCAACCCAAACCAGTCTGGGATTCCATGATTCAACGTGCATGTGTGAAGGCACCACATGATGATGAGCTCTCTTTGCTGTCTTGATGATGATCCCTCTTTCTTCCACGCCACCAGAAAATTGGTTGCATCTTTTCCCAGGAAACGTTGCACAGTCAAACTCAACAGCTGCTGGGGTGAGGTGAGCCAGCTTCTCTCCCAGGCACAGCCTCCAAGAGGGAATGACCTACACCAAACACCCCAGGGAGCTGTTCTATACACCAGTCAGTGCAGAGCATTGCACCTGGAATCCTGGGTCAGGGCTGGGCCCCTCAAGACAAGAAGGACATGGAGGGGCTGGAGCGTGTCCAGGGAAGGGCCACGGAGCTGGGGAAGGGGCTGGAGCTGAAGGAGAAGGGGCTGGAGAACTTGTGAGGAGCAGCTGAGGGAGCTGGGGGTGTTGAGCCTGCAGCAAAGGAGGCTGAGGGGAGACCTGCTGGCTCTGCAGCTGCCTGAGAGGAGGTTGGAGCCAGGGGGGTCGGGCTCTGCTCCCCAGGAACAAGCGACAGGACCAGAGGGAACGGCCTCAAGTTGTGCCAGGGGAGGCTGAGGTTGGATCTGGGGAACAATTCCTTCCTGGCAAGGGTTGTCAGGGCCTGGCCCAGGCTGCCCAGGGCAGGGGGGGAGTCCCCATCCCTGGGGGGGTTTCCAAGCCCTGGAGATGGTGCTGAGGGACATGGGGCAGTGGTGGCCTTGGCAGGGCTGGGGGAACAGTTGGACTGGGGGATCTTAAAGGTTTTTTCCAACCCAGATGTCTTGGTGATTCTCTAAGAAGGGGTGGGCTTTGCAGAGCCAAAGTCTGCTCCTGCTCCTGGACTAAACCTATGGGAAGAAGTGAGATTGGGGAAGAGGAAGTGAGTCTCCAGGTGGTCCAGGAAGGGAGAACCTCTGAGATGCAGTGACTGAGAGGCACCCATGGCTCTGTGGCAGCAGCAGGACTGTGACAGGAGAAGGGCCAGGAGAGGTGTCAGAGGTGCTTTCCTGGTGGAGTTATCCATATCCCAGGGGACAGAGAAGAGGGGATGGAGGAGGAGAGCAGCAGACTCCACTTCTTCCTTGACCCTTGCAGGAGGAGAGGCCTGGCTGCAGCTCCTGGAGTTCTGAGGGGCAGGCACCTCCAACGGGGAAACAAAAGACATAAAGCAGGAAAGTGTCTGGTTCAGGTCTGCAGCCCCTGGGGTCAGGAGAGGGACCTTGGTGGTGATGTTTTCAGCATCAGGAATCGTCCCCATTTGGGCAGAAGAGCTGTGGAGGAACTAAGTAGGGTTAGAAACTCTTCCCCATGGTCTTGGGCCAGGAGCAAGGTTGTTTTCTGAGGTTGGTGGCATCAGCAGGGGGTTGTGTGCTCCTGACCTCTAGGGGACAGACAGTGTGAGGACTGAAGCTCCCCAGATGAGTGGGGAGAATCCTGGAAATGGTCTGTAGAGACTGACCAAGAGAGCAGGTTCTCCTTCCCAAGGTCTGGGTTTTAGAGGGTCTTCATAGCCATGGTGTGGAGTTTAGATTCATTTCTAGTGGTCTTGCTGCTGCCAGGAGTTCAGTCAGAAGTAGATCAGGTTGGTGTCTTCTCCACCCTGATTGCTTCTTGTGCTCCATCTTGGTGTTTCCATTCCTGCTGCTGTTCCAGTGGGTGTTTTGCTGCAGGTGTTGATCACCTTGCTGTGGATGTTCCTCTTCTGTGGCCACTTCTGTTCCTCTTGAGCTGGAAGAGCTTGAGGAATCACAGGAGCTCTCATCTTACATTCTCTGAAGCAGGATTTGGGGCTTTGTCCTTTGGAGGACATTAGAGGATGGTTGTGACATCAAGTCATGAAGCACATGGAGCCTGGAGCACCTTCTGATCTGCTGTTTGATGTGTTTTATGAAATGCTTCTTGCCAGCCTGGTGGCTCCTTGGCAGGGGAGGGAAATGGTACAAACATCCATGGAAGGACAAGTGCTCTTGCTCCTCCTGGAATGAGGAGCTCCTCATGAGAGGTGATGATCTTTGACCCTCCAGATGTCTACTGCTTGCTCCAGCAAAACAAGACCTCAGGAGCACACACAGCAGTCAAGTGCAGGGCAATATTTTTCCATTGATCATCTGCTTCTTCCCATATTGGTTCCAGGCTCTGCTCCCCAGGAACGAGGGACAGGACCAGAGGGAACAGCCTCAAGTTGTGCCAGGGGAGGCTGAGGTTGGATCTGGGGAACAATTCCTTCCTGGCAAGGGTTGTCAGGGCCTGGCCCAGGCTGCCCAGGGCAGGGGGGGAGTCCCCATCCCTGGAGGGGTTTCCAAGCCCTGGAGATGGTGCTGAGGGACACGGGGCAGTGGAGACTGGGCAGGGCTGGGTTAAGGGTTGGAACTGCTGATCTTCAAGGTCTTTCCAACCAAAGCAATTCCATGATTCCAACAGCTCTGTTAACATTTTCACACCACAAAATCCAACCCAAGGAGTTAAACCCTTCCCCCCTCAGCGTGACCATGGGTTTCTCTTCCCTGCAGCAACCAACAAGCTGATTACTTTCTCCTCTGGCTTGCCTGAACCTCTTGAAGGATCCCAAGGAAAGGAGCTCAGCTGGTGTGCCAGGCTCTCCCAGACCCACTCAGATCTCAATCCGCTCACAGAGGAGAATTCCACATGGCTGGAATTCCTCTGCAAGGACTCCATCCTCCACGAGCTGCCAAGTCCCGCCCTGCCAACACCATCCCAATGGCAAAACACTTCTCAATTTGTCTGCACAATCCCACAACAGCTCTTGAAGGACCAGCAGCCTGGGCTCCAGAACAACCAAAAAGCACTTTCTGTAATTCCAGCCTCTTGAATATCAAGGACTCCAGGAGGATTAATTAACTCCAGGAGGATTATTTCCTTGAAGACAACTAATCTGTGCAGAGGTTTCTTTTAAAACCTTGCTCCTGGGGGGCTGAAATAATTCTTTTATAATAAAAAAACACCCCATCTAGGTGGCAGCCAGACTTTCATGTGCAGATTTTTACTCTTACAGACACAGGACAGTGCATCTGGCACTAATTACACTAATATTATTGGTGTAATTAAAGCATTTCAGACAAGGATCCACTCACGTCTCTAATATCGGCATCAGTATTGGTTAAAAAGGGGGCAACCTGCCCCTGTTCCAGCCTGACTAAAAAAACATCCCTTGTTTCTTTTTGGCACAACCTCTCCTCAGTTATGAAACAGCACGAGGCCGAAGCCAATCGCCTTTAATTAAAGATATTAGTGTTTTAATCTCATTAAAGGGCCCACACGACGTGTCCACGGTGCGTAACGCTGAGCGCTTTTAGCCTTCGAAGCACCGGGCAGGTAGAAACCACCTGATTCCCCCCCACACACACACACACACAAAAAAAAGAATCTTTGTGACAATTATCTGAGTTGTGCAGAAAGGGAAAGAAGTTTCTGAAATTTCAGTTATTTGCCAAAATATCCCCAGGCTGGGCTGGCAGGTCGGGGCCTTTCCATGGTTGGCAGATGCTGTTGATCACCACGGTGCGACCTCGAGGGTATCAGCTCCTCCCAATCAGCAGAGAACAATTAATAACCCCAGTGAGAGAAATGACTCATTCTAAATGAAGTGGAACAGCTACAGAAAAGAGGTGGTTTGTGGGAAATGCACAGAAGAGACTTTTAGGTCTAATCTGAAGAGCCAGATCAGCTCGGATCATTCCTGTTTTCATTCTTTGTGCTTTTCAGCAACCAAGTGAGAAAAGTTTCATGTTCAACTGTGTCTCTGCTGGTTTTTCGTATAATTTGGGTTGGAAAGGACCTTTAAGGTCATCCAGTCCACCCCCCCTGCAGTAAGCAGGGGCATCTTCAACTAGATCAGGTTGCTCAGAGTCCCATGCAATCTGGCCTTGAATGTTTGAATGTTTCCAGGGATGAGGCATCTACCACCTCTCTGGGCAACCTGGGCCAGGGTCTCACCACCCTCATTTTTCCTATGATTGCTCCTAACAAAGCCCAGTTAGTGACACATTGCATCCTGAAGCAGGCTGCTCCACATCACAACTTGGCACTTGGTGCATGGTTTGGAAGACCTGTGGACAATTTTGGTCAAACTTTTTCAGTTCAGACGGGCAGCAAGACCAAGAAAGCAGAGGCTCTATGTGGAGATGACCTCTCTTGCAACTCCAGAACGGTAAGAGATTTGGATTTGCTTTTAAAGAATGTTCAACTTTTTAATGCTGAGCACCAAGAGGAAGGATGGAGGCAGTGGTGGCACCCACCTGAGCTGTAGCTGTCTGTGGAGGACTGCGAGATGGAGCGGGACAGCGAGCGGCGGCCGATCTTCGTGGGGCGCTTGTTGAACTCCTGCTTCTGGTCAGCAAACTGGATCTGTGCAAAGACAGCACCAGTCAGATGGGAAAACACAACTGGTTGGTACAGAAGGTTCATCATACAACCACAGAATGGTTTGGGTTGGAAGGGACCTGAAAGATCATCCAGTTCCAACCCCCTGCCATGGGCAGGGACACCTCCCACCATTCCAGGCTGCTCCAAGCCCCATCCAACCTGCCCTTCAACACTGCCAGGGATGGGGCAGCCACAGCTTCCCTGGGCAAGCTGGGCCAGAGTCTCACCAGCCTTGTGGTGAGATCCCAAGAACCCAAAGCCTTCAGCAGACACTGACACCATCTCCCTTTAAGTGGGGACAGGGTGCCCTAGATTGTCCACCTGGCTGAATTTCAGACCCTCCACCAGACGCAGCCCCGACACGCTTGGTTTCCTACACCTGCAGCTCCTATTTTAACCACACAAGCTAAAAACAAAGGAAAACAATAATCAAGTAATGAATGGTGCTTCCAGCAGTGAGGAGTCCCTGTATTAAGAAACACTGGTGATTAGACCCATCACTCGAGGCTCTTGGAACTGTTGAGAGTGTGGACACCTGGAGAACACAAGTACTGAAGAGCACACAACTTCATACAACAACTGGAGAAATAAAGGATAAGACAAAGAACAGCTTGGGTTGAAAGGAACCTGAAAGATCATCTAGATCCAACCCCCCTGCATGGGCAGGGACACCTCCCACCAAACCAGGTTGCTCCAAGCCCCATCCAACCTGGCCCCAGGAACATTTGTGAAGACCAGCAGCAGGTCTTGAGAGCTGCTGAGAACAACCAGGCTCAGCCCTGCCCATGTTTTGGCTGCAATTAGTGCCAAGCCCAGAGATAAATACTTATCTAAGTCAGCCAAGCTATTCTGCTCCAAAGTTTGGAGAGGTCAGAAGAGATAAGTGAAGAAGTGTCCCATTTATCCAGGCACTTTTAAGGGGAACTGACATTTAATGTTGGTATTTATAGAAGAACCTCTTCCTCTGAGCTCTGACTTCTTCCTGCCCTTGGCTTAAGAGCAAGAAGGACAAACAAACAGTTTTTCCTTATTATAAACTGCCCAAGTCCAGGTTTTCGTATCAACCAACCATCCCTGGAAGTGCTGAAGGGCAGGTTGGATGGGGCTTGGAGCAACCTGGGCTGGTGGGAGGTGACCCTGCCCATGCAGGGGGTTGGATTAGATGATCTTTAAAGGTCCTTTCAAACCCCCAAAACATGTGATTCTATGATCTGCTCTGACAGGTGATTTGTAGTGATTTTAGAGTAGAAACTCAGCCCTCCCCTTTGACGTGCACCTCAGGTTGACCGTGTCTTAATGCTTCTCTGCTCACACCAACACCAACCTTCAGCCAGTGACCCCAAAGGGCTGCACCAGCACCTGACACATTTCAACAGGCACTAAAACCACTCAGAGCCCACCTGCCTTGCCCAGGGTACACGGGGTGTCCCAAACCCACACCCTTTCAGTTCTCTCCATATGTGGCTACTGGGCCATATGGAACAGGTTGCCCAGAGAGGTGGTAGAAGCTCCATCCCTGGGAACATTCAAAGTCAGGTTGGATGGAGCTCTGAGCCACCTGAGCAGGTGTTCCTGCTCATTGCAGGGGGGCTGGACTAGATGATCCAACCCAAACCCTCCTGTGATTCTATCTCAGGGCAACTGGAAACACAACTTCCAATTTCCAGCTTCCTTGGACTTTGCTAAGAGCATGAACTGACTCAAGTTGGTGCAACGGGGGTTAAACATTCATATCTCCAAAATCCTGAAAGTCTATCAACTGCTTGGAGAAGTCAGATTTGTTTAAAGAAATCACCTAAACCAGGAAGGATTTGCTCCTGTTCTGGGAACTCCAACTCAAGTGGTTGAAGCAGTGGCACAGGGTGATGGGCTGGTGGTGCCACAGAGCTGGGACCTGCTCTTTTGGGTCAGAAAGTGAAGGGAAAAAGTCTGGGGGGGTCTCAAGCAGCTAATTCAGAGTCCCCTGTGAAGCCTGAGCTGACCCAGGGCAACCAGGCGGAGCTGCTGGGGCGGGAGGGAAGGACCTGGAGAGGATTTGCAGCAGCACCTGGAAGCTTTTTCTTTTTGCTGCTAATCCCTGAGCAAACAAGAGAAGGACACAGGATCACAGACCCACGGGGGAGGACAAACCCACGTGAAACTCACGTTACAGCACGGGTTGTGCTGTGGGTTAACACCTCTGCTCCTGGTGGGACGGGGTCCTCACACACACCCCATTAGTTATTCATAGAACCACAGACTGGGCTGGGCTGGGTTGGAAGGGACCTTAAAGATCCTCTGGATCCAACCCCCCAGCACGCACAGGGACGATTCCTTTTCTAAGCTGTTGACTGAAAAGAACTAATTTTTTTCTTCAATCTAGACCAAGTCCCTCGACAGCTGAGCAGCCGCATCGGGTCAGCAGCACCAAACGCCTCCCTGGGCAAAGCCAGACCTGCTGCAAGTCCAAGAGAGGGCAACAATTCCTGTTATAATTAACATTTTCCTTTCCCACAGCATCTCTTCAACGGGGTTCAATGCAACTGTGGCAGTAACACCACAGAACCATGGAATGGTTTGGGTTGGAAGAGACCCTAAAGATCATCCAGTTCCAACCCCCTGCATGGGCAGGGACACCTCCCACCAGCCCAGGCTGCTCCAAGCCCCATCCAACCTGCCCTTCAACACTGCCAGGGATGGGGCAGCCACAGCTTCCCTGGCCAACCTGGGCCAGGGTCTCATCACCCTCATAATGAAGAATTTCTTCCTAATATCCAAACTAAATCTCCCCTTCTCCCCATTTCCCTTCATCCCATCCCTCCCTGCCCTTGTCCCAAGCCCCTCCCCAGCTTTCCTGGAGCCCCTTCAGGCACTGGAAGGTGCTCTAAGGTCTCCCTGGAGCCTTCTCTTCTCCAGGCTCAACACCCCAACTCTCCCAGCCTGGCTCCAGAGCAGAGCTGCTCCAGCCCTCCCATCATCTCCGAGGCCTTCTCTGGACTTGCTCCAACAGCTCCATGTCCTTCTCATGTCCTTATCTTACACTGACAATTTCACTGACAGCTCTTGAAGTACCTCCACACACAACATCAACAGGCAAGAACGTGTCAAAAAGCAAAGTAGATTATGAACCAATTTAGGCAGAACTAGACCTAGGATTTATAATAAAGCCCTTTGAGGGTTTCAGCCCTTTAAATACTGCCACAAGTTGGGTTTAGCTTTAGCTGAGTGTGGCACTGACTGGCCAGAGGCGGAAGGAGGCACTGGAAGAGAAGACCATTGGGAAGAGGTGTCTACCAGGTCAATGCTCAAGGCTGCTTTTGGCTAGTGTTGACCTTTCACCAACATCTTTTGGCTTCATCATTTGAACATGACAAAGGGAGAGGGGGCTGGACTGGATGCTGGGATTTATTTGAGATGCCACCATCATCCAGGGCGGGGTTTTGTCTCTCATGGGCACGTGAAGGGTACAAAGTGCCAGCAGGAATGCACCCTTAAGCCAGTTTCCACACTACATCTTCATTCTAGAGTTGGAACCTCAGCAAGGCAAACTCCATCCAGCCAGAAGGAGCAAATCCAACCTTGCTTATCCAGAGCAAAACTCAGGTTTAAATCACACCAAACGGCACAAGGTGACCCATGGCAGGACATGCCACATTCCAGCTTGGCTGGAAAGATGGGGGAATTCAAGACAGGGATGAGGACAGTGATTTGGTTCCATCTGTGAAGGCAAAAAACCAACTTTGCCCAGGCTACAGCTCCAAGGACAGACAGTGAAGCCCTTGAGAGCTTCAGCTACTTGGATTTAGGAGTCCACCCTGCTCTGCAGCTACACGAACAAGGTCATTTCCAGCCTCCAGCTGGAAAAAAACAACCCAGTTCAAGCTGAAAAGCCTCACCTCCAGAGCTACAAGGGGTTAATGACTTTTCAATGCAGGTGTGTGCTGGTTACATTTCAAATGAGCCAAGCCTCACTTCCACCTAGGGCCTCCACCATGAAGAGCCGCTCTGAGCTGCTTCACCGAGCAAAAAAAAATCATCTGGCTGGCTGAGGTTCTCCTGGGCAAGATCCCTGCTCCCAAACCCACCAACTTCTCCATCACCACACTCCGGAGAACAACCCCAGAGCAACATGTTTGGCTTCATCATTCCCAACCTCCTGCTCCTGTGAGAAAATGGAGAGAAATCCTCCAGAGACCGGGACCTTCTCTAAGCGGGAGATGGCGTTGGCTCCAGAAACAAGGGATTGGAGGGAACAGCAAGAAAAGGAGGGAAAAATGAAGAGGTAGAGAGAAACAAATGTACTTTTCAAATATTAGGGTCCTAAAGACTGCCCTCACCTGGGCTTTAGTCCCCGAGTCCCCGTTGACGTTGTATTTCTTCTTGTTGGGCATGATGGCACCACCAGCAGCCCCGTGGCGCCGAGTCCCGCCGGCGCAGGGGCTGCCCCCCCATTTATACCTCCCAGCCCGATCCTGCCCGCTCTGGTTTCAGCTGCTGGAGGGAGGGAGAGAGAGGGAGGGAAAAGGGAACTGCTGGAATTTTTTTTCTTTTTTTTTTTTTCCCCAGACTCCTTGGGTTGGGTTTGTTTTGTTTTGCTGTTTTTTTTTTCTCTTGGCAGGGAAGGACCCCAAGACTTAACGAGGCGTCCCGCCGAACAAGCCCTACTTGTGTTTTATGGGGAATTACAGCGTTTGCCTGACCCCTGGGCACTCAGGGGCAGCTTCTAACCTGGCCTGGCTTGTGCCTGCACAACAATAGCTTATTTATATAACCTGAACATTTCCCTGCTCGCTATAATTAACTTGCTAATTAGGCTCTTTCTAACTTGGGTTCTCTCCCCCCCGCACCTTCTTTTTTCCCCAATGTCAGATGATTACGTTAACAGAGCCTCATTAGAAGAAAATTAACTAATGAGCAACTAAAATAATGAAGGCATTTGTTAAATGGCAAAGTGGGGTTTAATTATGCCTGTCCCTGCCGTGTCCCCCATGGGAGCAAGGGCAGAGAGTCCATCCTTGGTCCTTGGAAAGGTTCAGACCCTGACCCCCATCCAGCTATTCCTACGTCGGAACGTTCCTCTTAACATCATCAAATCTTGTAAGAGGTTTGGAATGGCAGGGACCTTTCAAGGTCATCTAGTCCAACCTGCCATGAGCAGGGACATCTTCAGCTAGATCAGGTTGCTCAGAGCCCCGTCCAACCTGTCCTTTAATGGTTCCAGGGATGGGGGATCTACCACCTCTCTGGGTAACCTGGGCCAGGGTCTCACCACCACTCGTAAAAAATTCCTTCCTCATATCTAGTCTCTTCCCACTTTACAGGTTCCTGCTGCAGCAGAAGGGCTGTGGTAACACCAGAGGGATGCTCGTCCAGCAGTTGGGTCTGGGGAGCACCATGTTTTGCTACCAGCAATGGAGCAAACCCAAAGCACAACAATTTTTTAATGACTCTTATTTCATGGTTGGAGACGATGACCGAAGAGTTTTGTCCCTGGCAATGTACCCAAGACAATTCCCATGGAGAACCTCAGCAGTGAAGAGGGAGCTGGGAAGCAATGGGACATCACCAACTGACCTTGACACCAATCCAACTAAAGATGCAAAAAGTCTCCCCTCCAGCTCCATGTGTTATTAAATAATAGAATCATGGAATAGTTTGGGTTGGAAAGAACCTTAAAGACCATCCAGTTCCAACCCCCCTGCATGGGCAGGGACACCTCCCACCAGCCCAGGGTGCTCACACCTGCCTTAGAAAGAAATTACCACTGATCTGGTATCATTTTGCACTGATGGGATCTAAAATTGTTATGAATCTGTAAAGTAACTGGAAAATGGAAACATGGGTCCTTCCCACTATGGAAATATGGGTGGAAATGCAAGACTGGGATTAGCACCATTTGCTCCAACTAATATTCAAGCCAAAGTTGTGTTTTCAAGGTGAATTTTTAATTGTTAAGATTATTGATGATCCTTTTCATACAACATCCCAAGGGAGATGCTAATTCAGCTCAGTGTGAGTAACCTCAAAGCCTTGAAAGGGGTTTTAAACCTCACCTTGAGGACACCACCAAAACACCAATGACTTTTCTAGTAGGTTATCACACCAAGATATTTAAAGAGCTTTTTCCTGGGAGGAAATTCTTCCCCATGAGGGTAGGAAGGCACTGGAACAGGTTGCCCAAGGAGGTTGTGGAGCCTCCTTCCCTGGAGGTGTTCAAGGCCAGGTTGGATGAGGCTTGTGCAGCCTGGTCTGGTGGGAGGTGTCCCTGCTCATGGCAGGGAGGTTGGAACCTGAAGATCCTTAAGGTCCCTTCCAACTCAAATAATTCTATGAAAAAGAAGATAAAAAAGCCTTTTTTCAGCAAAGATTTGGTCTAAAATGTTAAAATGAAGAACCTCTTTCCTTTCCTGCTCCTCCAACCCACTGCCAAATGAAACCTTAAAGCCCTGTAAGAGCTAAAAAATCCCTGAGCAAATTATGGAGCTAATTAAAATCCAGAGCAGGTCAGGTTTGTGGTCTTCAAGAGCTGTCTCTGCTCAGTAATTCATGTGACAAACTGCCTGGAAAGTCTTTTCCCAGTGGAAAAACTTCTCATCTGTCTCTGATGCCAAGTGATAAAATGAATTTACCCTTTTATTTCTTTAAATAAAACAGGGTGAAGATCACAAGGGGAGTAATTTTGCTGCTGTGACTCGAATGGAGGGGATGGACACAACTGTTCTGATGTTCCACCAGAGCCCAGCTCCCAGACCCAACCTCCTTCTCCTGCCTCCTCATCCCTATTCATGAAGGAAAAGCTGGTTTCCTCCAGCACTTGACCTGCCAAGCCAGATACTTCATCTCCTGCTCCACTTTCCCCCATGAAACTGGAGATGTCAACCAGGTGCTGGCACCTGAGAAGAGACCTGCTCCCCTCCCACACCACCAGGGATGTCCTCCCTCCTCTCCACCACCAGGTGAGCTCACTCCCTGCTTGAAATGGTCTGCAAACCTTCAACATCTCAGGCAGCTGCTGTTCTCCTAATCCACCTCCTCAACCCAGATCATACTGCTCCAACAAAAGGACTGTCCAAAACCATTTGTTCCACCATTTCACATGCCCCAAATTAATAGGTAATCCTGACAAGGCTGCTCACTGAGCCAAAACTTTTCACTGGAGCTCCAAGAGTTTCAGATTCCAGTTCTCCAGCCAACAGGTCACAGGGAGGGAGACAAACTCTGGGATTAACAAACACATTTAACCCTTTAGCATTTTCCTCCTGAAAAACCACCTTGAGAAGGAGGAGGTTAAGGCTGATTTTTACCAGCAGGACTTGGGAAAGCAAGGATGGGAATGAAGAGCCACCCACCCAAGCCCAGAGTGGTCTTCAAGCATGTTAGAAATTGAAGCCATGGATTCTTGAAGACCACCCACCAGTGCTGGATCTGCTGGGCAAACCCTCAGCCCAGGATATTTCTAACTCTTGCTCTGGGTTGAGCTGAGGTTCTGTACTGAGCAAACATCAGACCATGGCCCCAAACTTCTCAATTTCTTATAATTTACTAAGACTGAGACTGATTTTGACTCTCGGATCTCCAAAGTGATTGCTAATGAGGAGCAAATCATGGGCCATGGCTATTAAAGCCATTCCCCCTTGTGCCATCCCTCCCTGCCCTTGGCCCAAGCCCCTCCCCAGCTTTCCTGGAGCCCCTTCAGGCACTGGAAGGTGCTCTCAGGTCTCCCTGGAGCCTTCTCTTCTCCAGGCTCAACACCCCAACTCTCCCAGCCTGTCTCCAGAGCAGAGCTGCTCCAGCCCTCCCATCATCTCTGTGGCTCCTCTGGCCTCTCTCCACCAGCTCCATGTCTTTGGAAGGAGAAATCTTTAAAAAAAGAAAATAACAAACACCTAAACCAGGCAGCTCCTGTGAGAACAAGGAAGAGAGAAACCTCCTCCTCCAGCTGTGAAACAGATCTCTTGGTCCACCCCTGGCTCTGCTGGTCACAGTCCACGACAAAAGAAGGAAGCAGTTATTTCAACATTGCTTCAACTGGCAACAAAGGTGTAACTTGGGTTTGATAACTAAAAATAAAGGTAAGATCTCCAAATTCAGAGAAGGAAACAAGTTGCCCAGAGAGGTGGTAGATGCCCCATCCCTGGAAACATTCAAGGTCAGGTTGGACAGGGCTCTGAGCAACCTGATCTAGGTGCAGATGTCCCTGCTCATGGCAGGTTGGACTAGATGACCCAGGATAACAAGTCTTCCCCAGGAAAACCATCGACCATTCCAACCAAAGCCTCCCTCAGTTCTCTACAGATGATTAGAGATGATCTAACCCACCGCTCAATTAGACAACCTGAAGTCACCCAAACCTCCCCAAATCAGACAGAAAACATTCCTGCCTCCCACCCTCACTATTTCACAAAACTTGGAAAATCCAGAATTTCCCCTTCTTTGGATCCCATCCCTGCAGGGATGAGACACTCTGGTCCCACCACCACCCACAGAACTTTCCCCCTGACTGCTACCAAGGTGCTCAAGGTCAACACCAGATCCAAGTTGTGGGTTATTTGAAAAATTAAGGGGTTTATCCAATAAAGGGAACTGTATCTCCATCAAAATCAACCTACTGCTGATCTGCTCCCAACCAGCAGAGTCACAGAACATGGGAGAGCTTTTATTTTAATCTGTTCTTCTGTAAAGCAAGGCATTATTATTATTATTATTATTATTATTATTATTATTATTATTATTATTATTATTATTATTATTATTATTATTATTATTATTATTCTCTGAGGCACATGGTGTGATTCTTGGGGTGCCTTACACAGGGACAGGAGTTGGACTCAATGATCCCTTCCAACTCAGCATATTCTATGATTCATCAACATTATTATTATTATTATTATTATTATTATTATTATTATTATTATTATTATTATTATTATTATTATTATTATTATTATATTTTATTGTTGTTGTTCACTAACAATACAATTTTTTCAATATTTGGCTACTAATTCCAGGTGTCCTGCAGTAAAAAGCAGGACCTTGGTAAGAACATTCAGGCCTAAAAGGCTGCTTGAAATCATGACCTCTGAGATAACGAGCATTTTAAAGCTAATTATTACTTGAAATGGGGTTGTTCAGTCCCACGTTGGCCTGAGGACCCACAGGAAATGCAAATGACTCAGGTTAAAATCCTGATTAAAAACCTTCCCCCAGGACTTTCACCCCAGGCCCTTTGTAGGTGGAGTTTGATGCCACAGCAGCTTCAAACCAGCCATGAAATCCCCCATCCAGGTTGTGAAAGGGAATCACTAAGGGGAAAAGGGACAAAAGGTCTATTTCAATAAAGCTTCTGTCACCTGGTCCCAATTCCTGGGGCACCAAATCCATAAAGGAAAGGGGGAGGATCCATAGGGAGAGGTTTGCTGGTTGTTTTTAAGCAGAGCTCTGTATTTTCATGGAATCAGGGAATTGTCAGGGTTGGAAGGGACCTCTGGAGATCATCCAGTCCAACCCCCCCTAAAGCAGGATCCCCTGGAGCACATTCCCCAGGGCTGCATCCAGGTGGGTCTGGAATGTCTCCAGAGAAGGAGGCTCCACAGCCTCCCTGGGCAGCCTGGCCCAGGGCTCTGTTTTCCCTCCTATTTCCATGTCACTTCCATGTTCCAGCCTGTGCCCGTTGCCCCTCGTCCTGTCCCTGGGCACTGCTGAGCAGGGTCTGGCTCCATCCTCCTGCACCCACCCTGAGATACTGGGAGGCATCAAGAAGGTCTCCCCTCAGCCTTCTCCTCTCCAGGCTGAACAGCCCCAGCTCTCTCAGTCTTTCCTCATCAGGGAGATGCTCCAACCCCCCAGGCATCTTTGTTGCCCTCCCCTGGACTCTCTCCAGGAGTTTCTTGTCTTTCTTGACCTGGGGAGCCCAGAACTGGTCCCAGTTCTCCAGAAGGGGCCTCACTAGGGCAGAGCAGAGGGGGACAATGACCTCTCTCCACCTCCTGGCCACACTCTTCCTCATGCACCTTTGGATCCCATTGGCCTCCTTGGCCACAAGGGCACATTCCTGGCTCATGGATCATTTACCATCTACCATGACTCCCAGATCCTTCTCCTCAGAGCTGCTCTCCAGCAGGTCCCCCCCTCACCTGTACTGGTCCATGGGGTTCTTCCTCCCCAGGTGCAGGACCCTGCACTTGCCCTTGTTGAACCTCATTTGAAACCACATGATGCAAAGTTCATCACCCCCAACCCTTAAATGCAAACCTCATTCCCTCCTTTGTTGACATGAATATGCCATAAGCTGAGTGAAAGCTGAAGGAACTGGAGTCCATCAACATCCACAAACTGGAATTTTACAGGAATAAAATCCATAGAAGCTTAAGGAAGTGATGGTGGGGGTAGATAATTTTGGATATGAAAGGGGAATAATGAGGTTGGAATCAAACCACCATGCACAGGCTCTATCTGCAGATAAAGATCAAAGCAGAAGAACACCTTTATCAGGGGACAAGAGCACCAACTTATTGGAGCCACCAAAGTATTTTTAGAAGAACTACCAAGAGGCACAACTTCAAAACCAGACCTGAGCTGGAAAACCTGAGCAGACACCTTGGAAGACAGAACAAATATTGATACAGATTCTCAGAGCTTCTGAAGTACCTATCAGGAGCATGTTTGGAGCACGAGACACTGAGCAGACCCTGGAGGGACACGTGAAGCCAACCTCCAGACATGCAACCTTCTGTCTTCCAAGCCCTGCTGGCTTTTTGGAGCAATGTCATGATATTTTCAGCTGCTTGGGGAATTCCTTCCATCAGAGAAGCAAAGCAGAGGAAAAGATCTTTTAGTATTTTCTATTTAATGTTTGGTCTCCTTTTAACCTCTTGAACCCCCAAAATGAAGCTGCCCTGAAGGGTGCCTTCAGTTTTAGAGGTTCTGTTCCAACAACAGAATCTGAATGGATGATACAAAATTCAAGCAGGTTAAAAGACAGAGCTGATCCTGGTGAAATTCAGACTCTCCTGGAACATACTGTGAAGCTTCTCCTGCTCCTCCTCCCTGCCAGTCCCAAATTCCTCACAAAATCAGTTTTTCAGACAATACATCTGCATGAGGTGGTGGCCCAGGGGGGCCAACCCCTCTGTCACTTGACCATTTTCCATCAGGAGCTCCTGCCGAAGAACAACGCCCAGGGCGCCTACGAGTCCTCATTAATACCGGGCTTTAATGACCCTCATTGCAGCTCAACGCCCGAGGAGGAGAAGCAAGACCTGCAGCTCCCTCCAGAAAAGAAGCAGCACCACCTGGGGAGGTGCTGAGGGAAACAAGAACCTAGAGAACTCACCATCCACTCGGGGACGTGGAAAGCGGAGGCGCTGCCTTTGCCCTCCCACTGCTCCATGGATGGAACTCCCCGCGCTCACGCTCCTTTGGTGGTGGGATGTGATGGGAGGTGATGGGAAGCACCAGCCCAGCAGCCAAGCTCTCCAGCTGCTCGTGGTGGACGGAACTTCTCCCAGCTGAGGTCTTCGTTGCAAACCAGCCTCGTTAGCCAGGGGCTGAGGGGTGCGACGGGCAGCTCGGTTCCTCCTTTCCCTTCAAACTCCCGCGCCGGATGGAAACGCTCGGATCCAGCCCATTTTTGCAGCCATGACCCCAGCTCTGCTCAACGTTGGACACCAGTGCAGATGAGAACAAGCCCTCTGTGGCGTGGAGGAGATGTCCATCTGTCACCTATGTCCCTAGCCCTGCGTCACCACAACGCCGACGTTCCCATCGATACAACAGCAAGGTAAGGAGGGACAACTACAGTTAGAGCTGCAGGTCTCCTGCAACCCGGGCTATAGTTGGTACCACCAGAAGTTGATGCAACTTCGAAGAAGACAGCACAGGGACACCTCTGAGGCTGGAGGGTTTCAGCTTCAAACCCTAAAACCGAGTTAGCAACGACAACCTCAGCCCGGCGGCTGCGCGCAGAACCAGGGGAATGTTTTTAAGGGATTCACGTTTGAAACCATTTCTTTCTGGTTTGGAGAAACTGGGGCTGCAGCTCCCTCTGGTGAGCACGCTCAGCCCCTGCTCTGCAGGAGGGGAGGAGGATAAACACGATGATTTTGGAGCCAGAGGGATGGCCAAGGGACCTCCTGCTCCTGCAAGGACACGATTCCACGGCCAACAGCCCCGCAAGGGTCGGGGTTCCCAACAAAGCTTGGCCACTGCAGACCTATAGACACTGGAATCTCTCTGTTCCCTCAAAATAACCAAGCATTCCACCCCCAGGAATGAAGAAACCCGTTTTCTGGGCCCACTTTGGTATTATATCAGTACGTTTTCACCCACACAGTGAACGGGGCAAAGTGATGCTGGGACTGGCAGCATCTCCTTGGAGATGTTCATGGGGATTCCCCTTCTCCACGGGGAAGGTCCCACAGCTCATCACCCCCCACAAACATTCCCTTGTTTTACTTTTCTTCATGCAAGGCATTTTATTTGGGGCAACATTGTCACAAACCTCCCTTCACCAACCTCCTCCTGTCCTATTGTTGCTGCCAAGTGAGGAGCGTGGCTTGTGAGCCACCAGTAGAGATGTCCTGTTGGGATGACAGCACACTTAGATGGACAGTAGAAGTTCTCAGGTTCCCTTCCTTGCTCTTTTCTCTCATCAGGGGAACAATTTAAATACCAGAAATTTGGGAATTTGCTGTTTCTGGCTAAGACAGGGTGACAGGAGGCTCTGGGCAAACACCAGGCACCACCTAAGGTGAGTAGACACCTTTGGCTGCATCACCACCTGAGTCACTCAGGGTCACAGAATCACAGAAATGTTTTTGTTGGAAAAGACCCTTTAGATCAGCAGGTCCAACCCTTCCCCAGTCCTACTAAGGCCACCACTGCCCCATATCCCTCAGCACCATCTCCAGGGCTTGGAAATCCCTCCAGGGATGGGGACTCCCCCCCTGCCCTGGGCAGCCTGGGCCAGGCCCTGACAACCCTTGCCAGGAAGGAATTGTTCCCCAGATCCCACCTCAACCTCCCCTGGCACAACTTGAGGCCGTTCCCTCTGGTCCTGTCGCTTGTTCCTGGGGAGCAGAGCCCGACCCCCCTGGCTCCAACCTCCTCTCAGGCAGCTGCAGAGCCAGCAGGTCTCCCCTCAGCCTCCTTTGCTGCAGGCTCAACACCCCCAGCTCCCTCAGCTGCTCCTCACAAGTTCTCCAGCCCCTTCTCCTTCAGCTCCAGCCCCTTCCCCAGCTCCGGGGCCCTTCCCTGGACACGCTCCAGCCCCTCCATGTCCTTCCTGTCCTGAGGGGCCCAGCCCTGACCCCAGGATTCCAGGTGTCCCCTCCCCAGTGCCCAGCACAGGGGGACCATCCCTGCCCTGCTCCTGCTGGCCACCCCAGTGCTGACACAAGCCAGGATGCTGGTGGCCTCCTTGGCCCCCTGGGCACTCTCTGGCTCATCTCCAGGCCCTGGTGACCAACCCCCCCAGGTCCTTTTCCCCCCCAGGCACTTTCCAGCTGCTCTACCCCAAGCCTGGAGTGTTGGGGGGGCTGGTGTGACCCAAGGGCAGGACCTGTTCAGCTGTCTCTGGATGCTGGTTTCTAACACCCCTGACTCAAACCCGTGTTCATGATTAACTATATATATTTCCACAATCACACCTGCACCGAGGTGCTCAGATCCTGCCTGGTGCTCAGTACCAGCTCCAGAAAAAGCACAAACAATGGCAAAAAAATTTTAAAAACCCACTTCAGTAGAGGGATGAAGTGGCCACGGGGCCAAGTGAAGCAAGGACACTCTTTGATGTGTCAGAGCAGAGAAAAGAAGAGGCTCAAACCTCCCTGAATATCCAGCTTTCTGTTCCTGAAAGCTAAACAGGACTAAAGCCTTGACCAGAGAAGAAGGAAGCAGCAATTTTTGCTCAGATATGAAAAAAAATAAAAATAAAAATAGGAGGCTTGACTTTTCTGCTGAGAGGTCGGTGCAATTTAATGACTTGCTTGGGAGCTGTTGCAGCAGCAGCACCAGAACAAGAAGGTCGAAGGTGTGTTGGGCTGCTGGGAGAACAAGAGATGGAGAAATTGAATCAAGACGCTGGCTGCAAAAGCCCAGTGTGGACACGAGAGGGAGCAAGAGCCTGAGGAAAACATCCCGAAGTTTAAGCCTTGAGAGAGGAAGGAAAAGTGGTTAGAAAATCGAGAGGCTTTGGGGACCACCCAGCTTTATGTCCAGGTGATGGTGGAACTTCCTAGAACCTGCGAGTGTGAGCAGCTGCTCAGGGAATTAATTCAGATTGCAAGAGATTAACAAGCTTTGTGTGTGTGGAAGGTGAGGTACAGAGTCCCTGCAAGGTGTCCTGGTGTCCCTCAGCTCAGAGAATCATGGAATGGTTTGGGTTGGAAGGGACTTTTAATGGTCATCTAGTTCCAACCCCCCTGCACGGGCAGGGACACCTCCCACCATTCCAGGCTGCTCCAAGCCCCATCCAACCTGCCCTTCAACACTGCCAGGGATGGGGCAGCCACAGCTTCCCTGGGCAACCTGGGTCAGGCTCTCCCCACCCTCACAGCCCAGAATTTCTCCCTCACATCTCAGCTCCAGCTCCCTCTGCCAGCTGGAAACCCTTCCCCCTGCTCCCATCCCTCCCTGCCCTTGCCCCAAGCCCCTCCCCAGCTTTCCTGCAGCCCCTTCAGGCACTGGAAGGTGCTCTCAGGTCTCCCTGGAGCCTTCTCTTCTCCAGGCTCAACACCCCAACTCTCCCAGCCTGGCTCCAGAGCAGAGCTGCTCCAGCCCTCCCATCATCTCCGGGGCCTCCTCTGGACTTGCTCCAACAACTCCCTGGTAAAGATCTTTTTGGCACTGGGAAGCTGAGAATAAGTCTATCTCCCTCCCCAAATCACCTCCACATTTTATATTTGTTTTTCTTCCAGGAGACAAGTGCACCAATCCCATCCTGCAGTAGAAAGAAAGCTTTTGATCTCCTCTCCCAGCAGCTGCTCCACAATACCTGCTGCTCATGGAGAAGTCAGAGTCTTCTGTAGCTGAGGAGACAGCTGCTGGTACCAGGGAGATGGGAACTGCATCAAAAAAGGGAGAAAACCAGCTGTCATCTGTACAGAGCTCAGTGCCTGGAGGAACAGCAGCAGCACCAACCCACATAACAACCAGGAAAAAAAAAGAAGATTTTAAAAAATTTGTTCTAAACTGTGAGGAGGAAACAGCACTTGGATCAGTGGGGTCTTTGGCAGCAAGTTCCATTCCAGCACAGGGAGGACTGGAATGAAATGAGTGCAAGTCCTGTGAGGAGCAGCTGAGGGACTTGGAGGTGTTCAGCCTGGAGAAGAGAAGGCTCCAGGGAGACCTGAGAGCACCTTCCAGGGCCTGAAGGGGCTCCAGGAAAGCTGGGGAGGGGCTTGGGACAAGGGCAGGGAGGGATGGGAGCAGGGGGAAGGGTTTCCAGCTGGAAGGGGGAGCTGGAGCTGAGATGTGAGGGAGAAATTCTGGGCTGTGAGGGTGGGGAGAGCCTGGCCCAGGTTGCCCAGGGAAGCTGTGGCTGCCCCATCCCTGGCAGTGTTGAAGGGCAGGTTGGATGGGGCTTGGAGCAGCCTGGAATGGTGGGAGGTGTCCCTGCCCATGCAGGGGGGTTGGAACCAGATGAGCTTTAAAGTCCCTTCCAACTCAAACCATTCCATGACTCTCAGGTATTGGAAAAAAGTCTGAAAAGGAAAATTTAACTCTATATCACGTTTTTGATGTGGAAAATACAGGGGAGTGAGAAGTCACCAGGGCTGGACTGAAGCAACGTAAGTTGGTCTAGACAAAGAGCCCCTACAGAAAAAAAATATCCTAAAAAAGCAGAGCCTCCCTTCCCAGGAAGCCATCAGACCTGGAACCCCCGGGATCCTTGGAGAACATGGGTGATCATCTCCTGAGTGTGGCTGGAGGAGCTGAACTGTCCCTGCTCCTTAACTGGAAAGAGGAGCTGAAGGGGATGATTCCCAGTGGGGCTGGGTGTATCTGCACTAACTCTTGGGCTTTTTTACAAGGCTTCATATTGTGATCTTGGGTTGATGGCAACGAAGGCATCTCATCTACATCCTGTGCAAGTACCAGTGGCCAGATATTCCACAGCTCAGACTCCACATGGAACAGTGGACAAAACCCCTGAACGAGACATTTCTGTTCACATTAAATGTGGAGAAAAGGCAAGAGGAGAAGAGGGACAAAAGAGTAAGAAGGGCAAGTTTGCTCCTGCTCTAACTGCCCAGGCCACCACAAACCCACCACAGCTCCTGCCTGAACCACTCCTCCAAAATCCTGATGGGTCAGAGGAAAAATGCTACCAGGAAAGAATAAAAATTAAAATCATAGTAACAACCCTATGACATCCACTCACCTCCCAGTCCAAACCAGGGTTTTCTACACCCCAACCCAGACTGACCAGCTCTATGAAACTACCCAAATCATTCTCAAGACCTTCATTTTCCACCCAGGGAATGGTGGCTGAGCCAGTGTTTGTCACCAGACTCCAACTCTGCCCTGAACAGACACCTGCACTTTCATTCCCCTCCATTAAAAACAGGGATGGAAGCTGCAGCCAGACTCACACCTGCTGGGGCTGCCTCCAAGCACCCCCTGTTGGGATTATTTTATGGGAAAGGTTCTTTTATAGGCTTGATACAACCAGAATATCACCCTTTAGCAGCAGCTGTTGTATATACTGTGTGTATATCACAGAACCCCAGACTGGTTTGTGTGGGAAGGGACCTCAAAGCCCACCCAGTCCCACCCCTGCCATGGGCAGGGACACCTCCCACCATTCCAGGCTGCTCCAAGCCCCATCCAACCTGCCCTTCAACACTGCCAGGGATGGGGCAGCCACAGCTTCCCGTGGGCCAGGCTCTCCCCACCCTCACAGCCCAGAATTTCTCCCTCACATCTCAGCTCCAGCTCCCTCTGCCAGCTGGAAACCCTTCCCCCTGCTCCCATCCCTCCCTGCCCTTGGCCCAAGCCCCTCCCCAGCTTTCCTGGAGCCCCTTCAGGCCCTGGAAGGTGCTCTCAGGTCTCCCTGGAGCCTTCTCTTCTCCAGGCTCAACACCCCAACTCTCCCAGCCTGTTTATATCTATAATAACCATTCAATACCAGCACCTTGTGACCTCTCATGTTTCCACTTGCTCTTGAGAGCAGCATTAGGCAAATTCAAGACTCATTTTTGCTTTTTAAAGCATGCTGCTCATGATTTCACACTTGAAATCAGCCTCTTCAGTAATTATTTGCACCTCTAATGTCTTTCACAGCCTCTTGTCTTTCCCAGATCAATCTGCAGTTGGTTTGTGCAGACAGGAGTCTGCTCACCAGCCTGTCAAGACATGGATCCTTTGAAGAGCCAAACAAAGGTTTAGTGGAGCCACTTGTAGGACCAACTCACCCTTATTCTAACACCATCTCTTACTCACTCAGCTGCCCGGCCCTAATGGTTATTTCATTAACGTGCTCACAGTGTCTACCCAGGATTTTAAGTTAAAAGGGACTCAGACCACTTTGGGTTCTGCCCATCCTGACAATGACTTTATCAAACCACAACATCAAATCTGGCATTTTGCCACGGACACAAATGAAGGTTAGTTTGAAAGCTTTTGTCTAAGCTTGTTTTCTGGGCTTAAAACCCAACTGTAAGATGGTTCCTGCTTGGAAAGTCACCTACGTGGGATGGTCAAGCCAAAACAACCTGACACTGTCAGTGGGAGTGGTAAGAATAGAAATACAAGAACTTGGAGTATTTTCATAGAATCATGGAGTGGTTTGGGTTGGAAGGGACTTGAAAGCTCATCCAGTCCCACCCCCTTGCCATGGGCAGGGACACCTCCCACCATTCCAGGCTGCTCCAAGCCCCATCCAACCTGCCCTTCAACACTGCCAGGGATGGGGCAGCCACAGCTTCCCTGGGAAACCTGGGCCAGGCTCTCCCCACCCTCACAGCCCAGAATTTCTCCCTCACATCTCAGCTCCAGCTCCCTCTGCCAGCTGGAAACCCTTCCCCCTGCTCCCATCCCTCCCTGCCCTTGTCCCAAGCCCCTCCCCAGCTTTCCTGGAGCCCCTTCAGGCACTGGAAGGTGCTCTCAGGTCTCCCTGGAGCCTTCTCTTCTCCAGGCTGAACAGCCCAACTCTTGGACACATGAGATGCAAAAGCTTCCCTGGGTGCATATGAGGAGCTTCCAGGTTTTTATTTATTCCTGTCTCAGTGGCTCAGTAATAAACCAAAGAGCAGGAAATCAGCGACGCACCCACCACAACATCACCCCAAGGAGCCTGTCCCCACCAGCAGCGAGATGATGGCAGCAGGGTGACAAGGTTGTCCATGTGGTCCCACCTCCCTCACATGGTCCCCACAGCAGGGGGGGTTCTGGGGGACCTGCCAAGGCAGCCCAAGCCCTGCAGGAAAGGCCTCAGCTGGCAGCATGCCAGGGAAAATGAAGTTAATGAGCAGAGCTTTAATCAGTGGACCTTGGTGTAATCAGGAGCAGAGCCCCTTGAACTCGGAATGATGGGTCATCTCCCCCTGACTTGCCATTTTCCCATGGGAAGAAAGTTATGGAATCTCAAACAGCAAAGAAAGAGCTTCAAAGCAGAAATTAAAGATTCCTGGACACAAATGCAGCTTTTCCCTAAGTACGGGTTCATCCCACACATCCTCCCCAGGGCAGAAAGCAACTGGACCACAGGAGCTGTGGAGATGAGATGTGAGGGAGAAATTCTGGGCTGTGAGGGTGGGGAGAGCCTGGCCCAGGTTGCCCAGGGAAGCTGTGGCTGCCCCATCCCTGGCAGTGTTGAAGGGCAGGTTGGATGGGGCTTGGAGCAGCCTGGGCTGGTGGGAGGTGTCCCTGCCCATGGCAGGGGAGTTGGAACTGGATGGTCTTTAAGGTCCCTTCCAACCCAAACCACTCTATGATTCCATGGGATCCAAGAGGAGGATCAGAAGAAACACGTTTGCTCTACCACATTAACTCTCCCATGGTCAAAGCACATGGACTGAACCTGAACCATCTCGACCCATTTAGACCCCACCAATATTTGACATATTTAAGGAGTATTTAAACCAAGGGGCCACCCAGCCAGTTTCACCCACCTAAGCCATGTCTACAGCTCTGTGTTTGGCTAATCCACACCTTCTCTGGGCAACTCCATTGGCTGCCTTACCCTGCAGGCCAACCCCATTTCAAATACCGCTTTATATACCACTAGGTTATTTCCCTACCTTAGCTTGGTCTGAATTCCCTCCCTCTAAGGCCACCTCATCACCGAGATCCTACTGAGTCTTCTCAAGAACCTCAACAAAACCAGGCTCTTGGCATACAGGAACTTCTTCAGTACCTGACCACCCTTTGACCCTCCTGGGCTGCGCCGCGGGGAAGGGAAGATATTTCCAGAAACTGTTATCAAACTCTAACCAAAAAGGTGCCATCCTCCACTCATCTTCCATTTGTAGTCTTTATCTTCTGAAGCTCTAATCCAAGCTTTCTCCCACACTATTCCAGCAAAGGTCTTGCCAGCTTTCTTGCCCACAGTGACCCTGCCCAAGCAAATCCTGCTGCCTTCCCCTCTGCCCACCCACACGTGCTGCTCCCGGCAGGGAAACGTGGCAAGACCTGGTTCTGCACACAATCCTAGGGGTGCAGAAGGAAGCGTGGCAATGACTCTGAAATCCAGCCCTACTTTTAAAGCCATTTTATGTGTATTTTAGCATTTCACACCATTTCATTCAAGGCTTGGACTCATCAACCTCTTAACTTGTGACTTCCAGAAATCCCAGCCTACTAACCGCTCCCAGTTTGACTGGCAACTGGTGCCTTCTTAACTGGCAGGAATAACAACATCATTCAAGTGATCTCAACCCTCCTGCACTGGAAGCAAACTGCTCATCCAGCCTAGGTCATCATCTTTCAACTGCTCATCATCTTGCACCCAGGGAATGTGGCTTTTTTGCCATTAAGGACAAACCTCTCGGAGCCACCTGAGTCATTAGTTGTGTTTTACCAATCCTGGTGACATGACTTTGCTACCAAGCTCTCAGCCATGCCTGAAGGTTACCTGAGAGGAAGCTGTAAAGGACAGGGCACAGTGTGAGTTTTAAACACAAACTCACTGGATTCATACAAAGTTATTGGGGGGAGGGAACGAAAGAGAAAATAAACCCCCCACTTGGTACAAAAGTGCCCTGAGAGGGAGGAAAACATGACTGTAAATTAAACCACCCAGCTTGTATCTCTGTACTTTCTCCAGGTTAATCAGGCCTCAGTGAAATCAAGTTTGACAAGTGCTATTAAGATCCCTTAATTTAGGCATTTTAATCACTTAGCATCCAGTGGAAGGCAGGGAGCAACATGTGTTGGCTATGATGGATCCCAGAGGAGCACTAACCAAGGGGCTGTGCACTGCCTCGGTCCATGGAGCCTGTGGAAAATCTTACTCTGCTGGTAAACATTAATTTCTCCTAACAACCTCCCGGTGCCAAGGGCTGACATGGAATCACCATCTCAAGGTCAGGAATGTTTTATCCAGCCTCCTTCTTTGCCCCAAGTGGCCACGAGCCCAGACGTACTCGGCAACGATGCCACAAGGCCCAAATCTAAAATGCAGTTTAATTGGCTGTATCAAAAAAGATGACTTTGATAGCACATGAATTTAACAATAAGACTTATCAGTGAGTTTAAGGACCAGATTTGTCCTCTTTTTTTGCAGAGAGCTGCACTGCTTGGGGAAACTGAGGCAGGGCAGCGTGTTTCGATCGCGTTCACAGCGATTTTCTCCTGTGTTTTGTTTCCCACCTGCCACCTCCTGTCCCACTCCCCAACAAAACACAGAGCAACCCATGCTCAGGGGAGCCCTTTTCCCAAAACCGGAACACGAAAGGTGTTCCTCATAGCTGGAATTCTGCAGGAACCATTACCAAAACCTGTCGAGTGCCCTGTTCACGTTCCCGCGGAGCCATCACCACAGCAGGAGCAAACGGGAGCTCTGACTCACAGCAAGGACCACAGGAAAAGCTCCAAGGAGCTTCATAAATCCAATAAATTAAATTCAATCCAGTAAATAAATAATTTATCAGCACAATGGAAATCACAAGTGCAGGTAAATCAATGAGACGCCCTTCGTGCGTATTAAAAGACCGAGGGAGAACGTTTAAATACACGTGAGAGACTTAAAATTAGACTAATGAGGGATTACTAATGATTTCTCCCTCTCAAAGCACAACGTTCTGGCAGCTTAAAAGCCAAAAGCTTTTGGAGTTGGAGCGTGGGCTCAGCATCTCCTCCCACTTGTGGGAATGGGAGACACGGAGGTGACAGGCATTTGAGAGATGGGGAAGTCGCTGAGTAGGGACTGAGGAGGCTGAAGGAAGGATCATCACCCAGAGAACAAGCCTTTCTGGGGGGATGAGAAGCTCAATGCGAGTTGGCATCGTGAGCTGGAGACCAGAAACCACCCATGTCCTGGGCTGTATCAGAAGAGTGACCAGCAGGGCCAGGGAGGGGATTGTCCCCTCTGCTCTGCTGAGACCCCCCTGCAGGGCTGGGGCCACCTCTGGGGTCCCCAACACCAGAAGGACATGGAGCTGTTGCAGAGAGGCCAGAGGAGGCTCCAGAGATGATGGGAGGGCTGGAGCAGCTCTGCTCTGGAGACAGGCTGGGAGAGTTGGGGTGTTCAGCCTGGAGAAGAGAAGGCTCCAGGGAGACCTGAGAGCACCTTCCAGTGCCTGAAGGGGCTCCAGGAAAGCTGGGGAGGGGCTTGGGCCAAGGGCAGGGAGGGATGGGAGCAGGGGGAAGGGTTTCCAGCTGGCAGAGGGAGCTGGAGCTGAGATGTGAGGGAGAAATTCTGGGCTGTGAGGGTGGGGAGAGCCTGGCCCAGGTTGCCCAGGGAAGCTGTGGCTGCCCCATCCCTGGCAGTGTTGAAGGGCAGGTTGGATGGGGCTTGGAGCAGCCTGGAATGGTGGGAGGTGTCCCTGCCCAGGCAGGGGGTTGGATCTAGATGATCTTTACGGTCTCTTCCAACCCAAACCGGTCTATGATTCTATGACATTTGGAGAAGGAAAAATTTTATATATATATTATGTATATATTTACACACAAATATCAATTGCATTGATTTTTTCATCCTTACATTCCAACCCCCCCAGATAGTTTGTCTTTCTTGTTACCAAACCCAGCATGCCCTGGTATCCATTAGACCGAACAAGGAACTGCAGATTCTCTCTCTCTCCCACATCCCTGATTAATCACTGCCATTATAGCCCAGCTTTGATTTGCATCCCACTGGAGGAGCAGCCAGCAAATTAAACCCCTGCTTTGGTGTCCCCACACACACCTTGGGTTCCTAGGGCTGGACTGGGGGTTGTTTTTTTTTGGAGTTACAAAGTGCTGCCTGTCCTCACCACCAGTGTTGCTCCTGGGAAGAGAATTCCTTCCAGGGAATTGCCAGAGACTGGTTTTAACAAGAAACAAGTTGCCTCCAGAAGCTTCAGATGAAGTCAGAAATTCAATCTCAGCTGTCACTCGGGCTGGGAGAGGTTTGGGGTTTTTTTCAAAAAACAAGCTATGCTGTCAAACTTAATCATCTCATCCCAGTTTCTTCTTCTTTCTTAAACACACATTCAGGCCCAGAGGCATCTCAGGGGTGGTTTAGGAACTACCCGTGGACCCAACAGGTCCCAAAACACGCGAGGCTGTGGCCTGAGGTAACCTCACAGATGGCAGCACCAGGTCACCATCCAGCCCAGCTGAAGCAGTAGCAGGATGACTCCTGCCTGGCCTGGCTGCTGGAAAGCAAAACTCATCCTAGGCTTCTGAAACACAGGTTTTATCTAAAGAACAAGATGTGCAACCTGCCCTTCAGCACTGCCAGGGATGGGGCAGCCACAGCTTCCCTGGGCAACCTGGGCCAGGCTCTCCCCACCCTCACAGCCCAGAATTTCTCCCTCACATCTCAGCTCCAGCTCCCTCTGCCAGCTGGAAACCCTTCCCCCTGCTCCCATCCCTCCCTGCCCTTGGCCCAAGCCCCTCCCCAGCTTTCCTGGAGCCCCTTCAGGCACTGGAAGGTGCTCTCAGGTCTCCCTGGAGCCTTCTCTTCTCCAGGCTGAACACCCCAACTCTCCCAGCCTGTCTCCAGAGCAGAGCTGCTCCAGCCCTCCCATCATCTCTGGGGCCTCCTCTGGCCTCTCTCCAACAATTAATGCAACAATGAACAAACCACAACCCACACAGATCACAGGCAGTGTAAGGGGACGTTGCTGCAGATGAGATGTCAGTGCTGTGAAATCTTGAATGACTCAAGAGAACATAGTGTGGCCAGCAGAAGCAGGGCAGGGATGGTCCCCCTGTGCTGGGCACTGGGGAGGGGACACCTGGAATCCTGGGGTCAGGGCTGGGCCCCTCAGGACAAGAAGGACATGGAGGGGCTGGAGCGTGTCCAGGGAAGGGCCCCGGAGCTGGGGAAGGGGCTGGAGCTCAAGGAGAAGGGGCTGGAGAACTTGTGAGGAGCAGCTGAGGGAGCTGGGGGTGTTGAGCCTGCAGCAAAGGAGGCTGAGGGGAGACCTGCTGGCTCTGCAGCTGCCTGAGAGGAGGTTGGAGCCAGGGGGGTCGGGCTCTGCTCCCCAGGAACAAGCGACAGGACCAGAGGGAACGGCCTCAAGTTGTGCCAGGGGAGGCTGAGGTTGGATCTGGGGAACAATTCCTTCCTGGCAAGGGTTGTCAGGGCCTGGCCCAGGCTGCCCAGGGCAGGGGGGAGTCCCCATCCCTGGAGGGGTTTCCAAGCCCTGGAGATGGTGCTGAGGGACATGGGGCAGGGGTGGCCTTGGCTGGATGACCTTAGAGGTCTTTTCCAACCCGAATGATTCCACAATTCTGAATTCAATGTTTTGGCCCCACGTAGGTCAGTTTACATTTCTCAACACCACCACCACACGGATAACACAGGACCCATCATTGCCTTAAGGGAGCTCCAATGACATTTTAAAGCCACTGAAGCTTTTCTCCCTCGGTTAAGATGCCAAAGGACCCCCCCAGGGGAGCACCACCTGTCTCTAACCTACGTGCAACTGTCCCTCCAGACCACCCATCAGACACGTCCTGCCCTGGCACTGCCACCCCCATCCATGGCACTGAGCTCCATCACACAGCACAGAAATGATTTAACCTGCAATAAAACCCACCCCCAAACCCAGGAGAAACCCAACCCCAAGCCCAGCCAGCAGCACAGCTTTGGGCACAGGGAAGTTCCTTCTGGCTCTGCAGGACACAGGGAGCATCTTGCATCACACCCTCACCCAGACACCCCATCACACCTGACCAGTTTTCTTTGCTTAACCTGTAACTTGGATCACCACAGACACACAGATCCTTCTCTTTGGAGATTTCATGGCCTCTCCACCCACTGACTGTCTTTGCTTTCCCAGATCTGCAGTCTTGGACAGGATCTGGGGAGAAGTAACCAGGTGTGAGGGTCTGAGACCCTGGCCCAGGCTGCCCAGGGAAGCTGTGGCTGCCCCATCCCTGGCAGTGTTGAAGGGCAGGTTGGATGGGGCTTGGAGCAGCCTGGGCTGGTGGGAGGTGTCCCTGCCCATGCAGGGGTGGGACTGGATGATCTTTAAGGTCCTTTCCAACCCAAACCACTCCATGATATGATTCTATGATTTATTATTAAAAGGAACAATTAAAACACACCCCAGGAAAGGATGAAAGGGGGAGAGAACCTGTCACATGCTCCTCACAGTTACTTAGAAACACTTAGAACTCTCTCACTAAAGCAGGAAGAAATTCTTAAACTCCTCAAACTTGTCTTAAAACTCTCCCACTGTCTTAACAAAATGGAAAGATGATGTTTGTTCAACTTCTTGCTTTAAGAAACCAAACTGGGTAAGAGAGGGACAAGGGTGGCAGGTGGAGATGCCTGGAAAATTAAATCAAACACAACTGGGTAGGAAGAACATGTTGTTAATGAGCTCTGAGATACATATAAAAATTAATTAGAAAACTGGAAACCAAACTGAGGTTTACACCACACAAACCTTCCAGTGACAGGAAAGGGATCAGGCTCTGACCAAACCAGTGATGAGGTGTCACAAGGGAGAATTCACAGATGAATTCAGATTTTTTACTAAAAAAAAATAGAAAACCCCACAGAAATGTGCCCGTTTGCTTCACCTGCCATGGGGGAAAACAAAAAATCAGAACTAAAAATGGAAACAACTTCGCTTGCCGAGCACAGAGTGTGCTTTGTAACTTCTGCCTCACCAAAAAAACCCATCAAACTGAAGCTAGAAAATCAACCTAAGGGTTTACAATGATCACACCAGGCCAGAAGCTTCCCAGGCTGCACTGGAAATGATGGCCTGTAACGTTCAAATGGTGAATGAGAGAATATTCTGCATCAGAAAGCTCAGAGGAAACCAACCACCTGCTGCTCCAGATGAGAGAGAAGACACTCCAGCACAGATTGGTTTGGAAAACAGACCTTTTTTCTTCTCTTTTTAAATAAAATCCAGAGATTACATCACTGGACAGCATGATTCAGCAGGATCAGAAGCAGAAAAAAACAGCAATAAATCACATTTTGAAGCAAGCAAAGCTACTCCTGGCCTTGCCTGCCTTCGTTGTTCATCTTCTCACTATACAAAAAAGGGCTCTGGGAACCAAAATCCCCACCCAAACCCTCATCCCAAAGCTGGAAGGACAAGGAAGGTGTTCAAGTTGTAATTTGAGGAGTTGCTGCTGGGTTAAGGAGTTTTCACTTCAATTGTGTTCATCAGGAAATAAAGGAATGCACAGGATTTCATAGAATCATGGAATGGTTTGGGTTGGAAAGCACCTTAAGAGCTCATCCAGTCCCACCCCTGTCATGGGCAGGGACACCTCCCACCATTCCAGGCTGCTCCAAGCCCCATCCAACCTGCCCTTCAACACTGCCAGGGATGGGGCAGCCACAGCTTCCCTGGGCAACCTGGGCCAGGCTCTCCCCACCCTCACAGCCCAGAATTTCTCCCTCACATCTCAGCTCCAGCTCCCTCTGCCAGCTGGAAACCCTTCCCCCTGCTCCCATCCCTCCCTGCCCTTGTCCCAAGCCCCTCCCCAGCTTTCCTGGAGCCCCTTCAGGCACTGGAAGGTGCTCTCAGGTCTCCCTGGAGCCTTCTCTTCTCCAGGCTGAACACCCCAACTCTCCCAGCCTGGCTCCAGAGCAGAGCTGCTCCAGCCCTCCCAGCATCTCCGGGGCCTCCTCTGGCCTCTCTCCAACAGCTCCGTGTCCTTCCTGTGTTGGGGACCCCAGAGCTGTTCCCAGCCCTGCAGGGGGGTCTCAGCAGAGCAGAGCAGAGGGGGAGAATGATTCAGACCCAGAGCAGTTTGGGGAAACAATTTCACCCACTGATGGAAGTTCATAAAGAATGTTTTTTAAAAGCAGGGGCTGTGGAAGGGCAGACACGGATACAGGAAATTCACCAACACAGTAAGAGATGCAGAATCCATCATGTCCTGTTGGAGAAGGGGCTGTTCCCTGGAATGTTGCCTTGGGAAACCTGTGCATTGCAGCTGCTTCCTCTGGCCAAAACTGCCTGGATTCACAGAATCACAGACTGGCTTTGGTTGGAAAAAACCTTTATGATCACCCAGTCCAACCCTTCCCCAGCCCTGCCCAGGCCACCCCTGCCCCATGTCCCTCAGCACCATCTCCAGGGCTTGGAAACCCCTCCAGGGATGGGGACTCCCCCCCTGCCCTGGGCAGCCTGGGCCAGGCCCTGACAACCCTTGCCAGGAAGGAATTGTTCCCCAGATCCAACCTCAGCCTCCCCTGGCACAACTTGAGGCCGTTCCCTCTGGTCCTGTCGCTTGTTCCTGGGGAGCAGAGCCCAACCCTCCTTTGGTCTGCTCTGGAGACAGGCTGAGAGAACTGAGGTTCTTCAGCCTGGAGAAGAGAAGGTTCCAGGGAGACCTTAGAGCACCTTGTTTTCTGCTGCTTCTTTTTTGTTCCATACAACCGGGTACGTTTTTCATATTTATTGGGGGAAAGAAATGAAATCTGTTTCAAACCCACAAGCAAAGGCTCCCTGGCTCACTACCAAGAAATCTGTTTTGAGAACCTGTCTCTGGTTAAATGGGCAGCTGAGCTTCCTCCAGGACTCTGCTTCTCCCCATTTCAGCTTCCCCAGCAGGAAAGTGGCAAGAACGTGATTGTTTCCAAGAAAGAGAAAACCCAAAGTCTTTGGGAGTTTGCAGGGCTCACCAGAGAACCCAACCCAACTCCTTCTGCTGCAGCTGAACTTCAGATCTGACCTCATGTTTAGCAGCTTTCTGGGGAGTTTGCTTGCAAATGGGATTTAATGAGTGTGGCAGGAGCAGAACTGAAAGGAGCCATTTAAAAAGACCCGATTTTCTAAGTAACACCAGTTCTAACAAAGACCATCCACACATTTCCATGTAACCTACTGAGATAATGGAGGAACAAGCCCGAAGTATCACAGGTGGGTGGGCTTCAAAGTGAAAGAGGAAAGCCTGGAGAAAAGTCCAAGCAAATGGAGAAGGTGGGAAGAGAGGCAATCAAGGCTGCCTCTGCACAGAAAGGTTAAGAGCTGAACCAGTTGGAATCTCAGCAAATTTCTGAGATTCTGTCTCTAATTTTCAGGAGAGAGAAGAATGTGTCTGACATTTATTAGCTCCACTAATGTTCACGCTTGAGATAAAGGGACTCACGGGGTGATTCAAGGTCTTGGAGTTTCAAAGGCTGCTGAGCTGCTTGTAACACACACAGCAGGGCAACTCCTCTCACTTCAGCAAAGTCCGAGACAAAATCTGACTTAAACAGAATCACTGACCTGTTTTGGTGGGAAAAGACCTTCCAGATCATCAAGTCCAACCATTAGCTCACGTATCAAAAGACCTTTAAGATCATCATGTCCAAGCTAAAGGTCATGGCCCTCTAGATGTTCTTCCACCTCTAGCAGGGAAGTTCTGAAGCATCCCAGCACAAATACTCCTTGCAGGAACTTGGCTTGACTTGCATCAAGACTGGGAAGATTTGTGCCAGGAACGGTACAAGGAGATGTTTGAGCTTGGCTGAGGCCACAGCAGGGATCTCAGATGATGGACTCTAAGAACTGGAAGAGGTGACCGTGCCTCTCTTGGTTCAAGTCACCTGAGAAATCACCACCCCTACCTGAAAAGAAGAAACAATTTAAACCAAAAGAAGAAATTCTGGGCTGTGAGGGTGGTGAGACCCTGGCCCAGGTTGCCCAGGGAAGCTGTGGCTGCCCCATCCCTGGCAGTGTTGAAGGGCAGGTTGGATGGGGCTTGGAGCAGCCTGGAATGGTGGGAGGTGTCCCTGTCCAAGCTGGGGGGTTGGAACCTGATGATCTTCAAGGTCCCTTCCCACCCAGACCATTCCATGATTCCATGGTTCTGATGGAACATCAAGTAGAAACATCTTGCCCCCATCCAGGCTAAGACATTGGGGTCTGTCATCAAACTGCACAGTTCTTTCCAGCAGGAGCTACGGTGCCTGCTCTGGGTGTGACCTTGTATAAAAGCTGCCAGGTGGCCTGAACTCATTCCTAGGTGGAGTTCATTTGATACTGGCAGATAAAGAAGCCAACTCTCTGTATGTCAAGGTTTGTCCACCAGAAGAACCACCCAAATCCACAGGTATTACAGCAGGTGACACGAGCCAAGCGTGTGACTCTGAGGTAACACTTTGCAGCCTTTCCACCTGCAGAGTCACTGGGGCCTTCCACAAGGATTGCTTCCAACTTTGGGGAGCAGGAGTTCAGTCCAACCATTAACCCAACTCGACCAGGTCCAGACCTAAACCATGTCCCTCAGCACCACATCTACACGGCTTTGAAACCCTTCTACAGATGGTGGTTCAACCACCTCCCTCAGCAGCTTGAGCCAGGGCCTGACAACCCTTCCACTGAAGAAGTTTCTTCTAATATCCCACCTAAATAAGCTGAAGCAAACAGAAAAAAAAAAAAAACCCAAAACAATAAAATATCTTAACATTTCACTTCAAACTACTAATAGAGCAGCAGGTTCTCCCAAGGACCAGGCAACAGGACCAGAGGGAACGGCCTCAAGTTGTGCCAGGGGAGGCTGAGGTTGGATCTGGGGAACAATTCCTTCCTGGCAAGGGTTGTCAGGGCCTGGCCCAGGCTGCCCAGGGCAGGGGGGGAGTCCCCACCCCTGGAGGGGTTTCCAAGCCCTGGAGATGGTGCTGAGGGACATGGGGCAGTGGTTGCATTTTCAGAAGAGCCTTCAGCACTTGAGACACCTTACCTGCTAAAAAGCTTAGACTGGACCTACTTTAGAGAAAACATCCTCCTCTTTCCCTCTTCTGGCTTTGCACAGAGTCAAACAGCAGCTTCATCAGCCAAATCAACTGCTCTCTGGAGCAAGGGAACAGCAATAACAGCTGCTCAACAACAGCAGCACTAACTTACTCTTTAGGAGCTGTGAAAAAAGAGAAGCTACAAAAGGAATCTCCCCATTTTATCCAACTTTGTAAAGAATGAAGAAGTTCCTACAGTAACTTCTATTTTTTTTTTTTTTCATTTGACAAAGATTTAACCACCAGGCCTCAATACTTTCATTACAAAGCAGCTCAAACTGCTTGTCACCCCCATTGCTCGTGACTTTTCCAACTGCACTTGATCCGGAGAGGAACCCAGGATGCAGGCAGCTCAGCTCTGGATTTCTTGGAATCATCATAGAATCATGGAATGGTTTGGGTGGGAAGGGACCTTAAATATCATGTAGTTCCAGCCCCCTGCATGGGCAGGGACACCTCCCACCAGCCCAGGCTGCTCCAAGCCCCATCCAACCTGCCCTTCAACACTGCCAGGGATGGGGCAGCCACATCTTCCCTGGGCAACCTGGGCCAGGCTCTCCCCACCCTCACAGCCCAGAATTTCTCCCTCACATCTCAGCTCCAGCTCCCTCTGCCAGCTGGAAACCCTTCCCCCTGCTCCCATCCCTCCCTGCCCTTGGCCCAAGCCCCTCCCCAGCTTTCCTGGAGCCCCTTCAGGCACTGGAAGGTGCTCTCAGGTCTCCCTGGAGCCTTCTCTTCTCCAGGCTGAACACCCCAACTCTCCCAGCCTGGCTCCAGAGCAGAGCTGCTCCAGCCCTCCCAGCATCTCCGTGGCCTCCTCTGAACTTGCTCCAGAAAGCTTTCAGCAGAGTCACCTCCCTAATTACATCTTGTAGCTCTTAACTACAATCCATTCCTGAGCTCTCCTTTATTTGATTGCAACAAGACCTCGACGATTCACGTTCAAAACCAAGCTGACAAGGCTTGTTGCAAATGCTCCACTGCCTTGATATCAGCCCAGACATTTCCTGGGACATCCTTTATGTCACATCTACCATGTTTACACCCAGGCTTCACATTTCGGTCTTTAGGATCCAGCACAATATAAATATACTAGTTCTGTAGGGAGAAGCACAACCAAAATGGCCAAATCCTTCCATGAAACACAAAGAGACGTTAAAAAAGCAGGAATAATTTGTCCAAGGCACTTAAGTCAGATGACTGGGGCCTGAGCAACCTGGTCTGGTGGGAGGTGTCCCTGCCCAGGCAGGGGGGTTGGAACTAGATGATCTTTAAGGTCCCTTCCAACCCAAACCATTCTATGAGTCTATGATGATTATCTGGACCCCAATCTCTCTACACATGGAATAACAAAAGCTGGTTGGGACAACTTCCCTTCTCTGAATGGTTCCTCATTGACCAGTAACAGCCTCACCATTCCCCCTGAGCAGTGACCCCCATGTCCCCAGAGCCCATCAGAAGGCAACCTCTGGAAGTTCCACTACAGATCTGATTTTGGTCTGAAATGCCTTTTGAACTCTTCCAAAAGGAGAGAAAGATGGAACAAAAAAGTCTTCTGCTTCATCCCAGAAATAATTTAAGGTTCCAAGTTTGAGACTAACTTTCACCTGATGAAGAATCATTTCTTCCTCGAACCAACAACTTGCAAGGAAGTTTTACAGCCAGAATTTTTACTAGTAGGCAAAACAGGCCCAGTCATACCCTCAGAGTAGAAAATTCCTTCCTTATTGAGTCTGAATCTCCCCTCTTTGACTTTAAAACCAACAACCCTTCTCCTGTCGCTGCAGGTCCTCCTAAGAGGTTTGTCCCCATCTTTCTTTTCCAAGGGCAGGGAGGGATGGGAGCAGGGGGAAGGGTTTCCAGCTGGCAGAGGGAGCTGGAGCTGAGATGTGAGGGAGAAATTCTGGGCTGTGAGGGTGGGGAGAGCCTGGCCCAGGTTGCCCAGGGAAGCTGTGGCTGCCCCATCCCTGGCAGTGTTGAAGGGCAGGTTGGATGGGGCTTGGAGCAGCCTGGAATGGTGGGAGGTGTCCCTGCCCATGGCAGGGGTGGGATTGGATGGGCTTTGAGTTCCCTTCCAACCCAAGCCATCTTCTGATTCCGTGAAGAGCTTGCCCAGCAGCCATGTCCATTGCAGAGACTGCTCAGAAGGTCCTGCTGCTGCATCCACATGATGGTCAACAAGCCAGTGCTTGGATGAGGAGGTGAAATCCAACAATTCATTAATCCAGAGGCTGCTCAGTCAGCCCCAGCTGGAGCAGTTTGCATGAACACATCCTCACCTGGCAGGCCTGCCAAAGCTGGCCAGAAACCCAGAGGGTGAGTTAAGTAACACCAAGTGACCCATTTCCCTCAGGAGGGACTTGCTGAAACTCTTCCCGACCAAACACACAAGCACCAACTGCCTTTTCATCACCACTCATTTAAAAAACCCCAGTTAAAACACCAAAACAACCCCTGGATAAAGGAATGGGAGCCAAAGCCAAAAGCTGGTTTCTTGGTCTTCTCCTGGTGAAAATGAGAAGCTGGAGCTTGTTCTAAAGGCACAGATCTGCCTGGGCAGCAGGTGATGACACCAGCTTTACACTCAGCTTTCCAGTGAATTTGGGGGAGGAGAGAAAAGTCAAGACTAAGAAATTAAATCCCTGGCAGTTCTCTTCCACTCTCAGGAACAGCTGAGAGCAAGTCAGGGGACAAACCCTTTGCTTTTTCTTTTCCTAAAACCCAGGCAGGCATTGGTAGGACAGAAAGTCTTTCAGTTAATGAGATTCTATCAGTCCCAACTGGTTATTCTTCACTGCTCTGCTCTCATGCCTTTACTTTAACCCTTTACCCTAGTTCTCCCCAGGGACCCAGGGAAAGCAGATTGCAGAAGTTTCATGGAAAATAGAGACAACCACAGGGGCTGTCCCATCTGCCTCTTGCACAGACCCATGGGATGGTTTGGGTGGAAAGAGACCTCAAAGTCCATCCAGTGCCACCCCTGCCATGGGCAGGGACACCTCCCACCAGCCCAGGCTGCTCCAAGCCCCATCCAACCTGCCCTTCAACACTGCCAGGGATGGGGCAGCCACAGCTTCCCTGGGCAACCTGGGCCAGGCTCTCCCCACCCTCACAGCCCAGAATTTCTCCCTCACATCTCAGCTCCAGCTCCCTCTGCCAGCTGGAAACCCTTCCCCCTGCTCCCATCCCTCCCTGCCCTTGGCCCAAGCCCCTCCCCAGCTTTCCTGGAGCCCCTTCAGGCACTGGAAGGTGCTCTCAGGTCTCCCTGGAGCCTTCTCTTCTCCAGGCTCAACACCCCAACTCTCCCAGCCTGGCTCCAGAGCAGAGCTGCTCCAGCCCTCCCATCATCTCCGTGGCTCCTCTGGACTCTCTCCACCAGCTCCATGTCCTTCCTGTGCTGGGGACCCCAGAGGTGGCCCCAGCCCTGCAGGGGGGTCTCAGCAGAGCAGAGCAGAGGGGACAATCCCCTCCCTGGCCCTGCTGGTCACCCTGCTGGTGACAGCCCAGGACATGGGTGGCTTTGATGGCTCCTGTTGAGCCAACACCCAACACCCCCAAGTCCTTCTCCTCAGGGCTGCTCTCCATCCATTCTCTGCCCAGCCTGGATTTATGCCTGGGACTGTTCTGACCCACGTGTAGGAGTTTGCTGAACTTCATGAAGCTGACACCAGCCCACCCCTCCAGCCTGTCCAGGTCCCTTTGCATGCCATCCCTTCCCTCCAGTGTGTCTCCACACCACACAGTTGGTGTCATCAACAAACTTGCTGAGGGTGCACTCAATGTTCTCCCTTGACATGTGAAAAAACCCAGGAGACACATTCAGACCAGGCCACCAGGAATGAGGCTGTTGGGTTCAGGCCTATCAGCAGTTTCTAGGAGAAACATCAAGTGCTCCAGCAGACTCTGGACATCTGCTCAATGTACCAGAGATGCTGATTTTCTCTTTTAGAGGAGCTACATGTCACCTGGCCACAAGGCTAAAACCAGCCCTTGAACCCATGACCCCAGAAGCACATTTATTTTCAGTGAGTGAAGTTTGTCCACTTCAGTGGGCAACAGGGAGAGAGAAAATGATGACTCTGGTTTCCTATTACACACATCACTTCTCCCTGCAGACCAAAATGAGGTGGTTTGTTACATCCTGGGAGCTACAGATCACGACAGTCTCTGCAAAATGTCATTTTCCAAGGGAAAGATTTTTAGAAACGTGCAAAAAAGAAAAACCCCACCATGTAACAGCTCATCCTCCAAGAGGTAAAAGCTGCTACACGTGAATCCCACGCAGAAGGTGCTACCAAACAGAATCACCAAGGAAGGGAAACTTCCATGGAAGGGTAGGAAGGTGAGTTGGAGATGATCCAACCAAGATCACTCTGTTGTCATCTAATGTCTCTGAATTTCTCTCATTCCCCCTCTCATTCCCCACCCCCTGCCAGCCTCCCTGAGGGATGACACTTAGTACAGCACCAGCCTTCTGGAACACAAGATCATTTTCAAATCTTCTCGGTGTTCCCTATGAAGAAGTATCACCCCTTTCAGCCCTGTCGTGGCAGCCAGCTTGGACAAGTTGGTTTTGCAAAGAAGAATATGAAATAGCAGCCATTCAAGCATTAAAACCCATCAAAATACACCAAACCCACCAGAACAAAACTCTTCTTGAAGGCTCTGCCCACCACCACCTTCCAGAACTTATGTTTCCTCTGCTGTTAGGCAAGGAGAAGGAAAATGTGCATCAGGATGGTGCCAGCATGGACAAAATGGAGCAAAGATTAATTATTAGAGACACTTCATTGTCTGTTTTTAGGTCACAGGAGAGCCAAGGAGCTGAGACAAGAAGGATCTGGACTCTTCAAAGAAGCAAAAGGGTCCCTGTCCAGAAGAACTGGATTTTGGTTCTGAACTTGTATCTTTGCTGCACAAAGAAACAAGAAGCATTTTACTAAATGTCCTTTTCCCTCATCCAGACGGACAAATGTCATGGTGGCCCCAGGGGGCACAATTAACCAGGACTTTCATTCCTCAAAGGGTCTCCAAGAATTGTTAAATGTTGGTGCACATGCGAGTGCTCTGAAGGGTTATTTAGTTTATTTAAAGGCTTCTCAGAGCCTGTGGTTTTCTTGGAGCACAAAGGCAGAGCTCAAGCTCTTCTCACCCTTCTTTCTCAAACCAAAATACAGGTGCTGCAGAGCACAAAGCATCCAATTCTGAGCTTGTGGGCAATTGTTTGACATTAATTAGCATTAACTGGCAAACTCCAACGCTCCAGCAACGCCCCGTCAAGGCTCAGAAAGCAACCCCTCAGCTGCAGAGCTGATGTTCTTCCAGCAGCTCACATCAGTAATTCTTCTGTAGTTCACAGAACCATGGAATGGTCAGGGTAGGAAGAGACCTCTGGAGATCATCCAGTCCAACCCCCCCACCAAAAGCAGGACCACCCAGGGCAGGTCACAGAGGGACACATCCAGATGGGTCTTCAAAGGCCACAGAGATGGAAACTCCACAACCTGGGCCAGGGTCTCCCCACCCTCACAGCCCAGAATTTCTCCCTCACATCTCAGCTCCAGCTCCCTCTGCCAGCTGGAAACCCTTCCCCCTGCTCCCATCCCTCCCTGCCCTTGGCCCAAGCCCCTCCCCAGCTTTCCTGGAGCCCCTTCAGGCACTGGAAGGTGCTCTCAGGTCTCCCTGGAGCCTTCTCTTCTCCAGGCTGAACACCCCAACTCTCCCAGCCTGTCTTGATCAGAAACCTTGCACAAGAGATGCAGAATTCTAAAAATTATTCCCTTAATGTTTTGAGAACATTTATGGCAGATTTACAGGCTTCTGAGGGTGGGGTTTAGGCTGAAAACACTGATTGAAGCATCAGAGAAGAGACTAAAGCAGCAGATGCTGCTCTAACAAAGCTACAAACCTCAGAGCAATATTTTTCTGAAGTCAGAATCTGCCAAGCAAAAATAAAAAAGCCACAGATGAAGCTGATCGAGCTACAAAGAAGATCCATTTCTCTGTATGCTTGTGTAAGCAGAAAATGCAGCTCAAAAGAGAGTCTGGAGGTTTTTCTCCTTCGTTTTCTCTCTCTTCAGGTTGGTCAGAGTCTAACACCTCAGGAGTGCCAAGGACAACATTCTGCCAAGTCATCAGCTGGGAGAGTGAAGCAGGAAAGGAGAAGTGACCTCTGGGCTCAAAGGACCTGAAACACAGGGCACGACTTGGTCTTACTTGGATTTTAGAATCTACAAACACAAGATGAGTGGAGCAATGCAGCTTCTCTGAAGTGCCTCTTCTCTAACCAGTGTGTCCTCTCTGCTGGAAGCTGATTCTCCACAGACCTCATCACCACCAGCACACAACTCATCCCCACCAGGTTGTTGTGAAAGGCCATTTTGGGGTGTCAACTGCTGCTGTGTGTGACTGTTCCCTATGATGTGGGAAGGCTGGGGCCAGAGGAAAGGTTGGGGAATGGTTCGGGTTGGAAGGGACCTCAAAGCTCATCCAGTCCCACCCCTGCATGGGCAGGGACACCTCCCACCATTCCAGGCTGCTCCAAGCCCCATCCAACCTGCCCTTCAACACTGCCAGGGATGGGGCAGCCACAGCTTCCCTGGGCAGCCTGTTCCAGGCTCTCCCCACCCTCACAGGGAAGGATTTCTTCCTCATGTCCAAGAATCTCTAGGAGTAGTTTTCTCTGTAGGCCTCAGAAAACCAGAACAGCCCAGAAGGGGCAGAGCTCAGGACAGCCTGGGGAAGGACACCAGGCTGTGACTGGGTAAGAAATAAAAACCCATCCCAGATGGCATTCCTGGGTCCAGTTCTCTCAACAATGTCTTCTGTAAAACCATCCCTGTCCCAACACCAGTTCCTTCCTAAAACACTTCTGTTAGGGGAGATTTACATAGATTTCCCACCCTGACTCAGGTGGGTGTCTCCTTTCCCCAGGAACAAGCGACAGGACCAGAGGGAACGGCCTCAAGTTGTGCCAGGGGAGGCTGAGGTTGGATCTGGGGAACAATTCCTTCCTGGCAAGGGTTGTCAGGGCCTGGCCCAGGCTGCCCAGGGCAGGGGGGAGTCACCATCCCTGGAGGGGTTTCCAAGCTCTGGAGATGGTGCTGAGGGACATGGGGCAGTGGGGACTGGGCAGGGCTGGGGGAACCCAGACCTTTGGTTGGACACCTCAGTCCTGTCCTCTAAGTCCCCAGGAAATCAGCCCCCCAAGGCACACAAAGCTCTGCACCTCCAGACCTAACTCACATGGCTCCCCAGCAACAAAGCAGGTAAATGTAGGTCACCTCCTCGGCCTTAAATCAGCTCTAAGTTCTTTTCAGACCCAAGTAATAGACGTGGTGCCTCTCTCTCCAAGCTGCCATCTGCACACCCAGAGATGCAGACAGGACAACTTCTCCACACACACGAGGTCCCTGCTGTGAAATGATGATGCCAACGTCAGTGACAATAAGAAAAAGCTAGAATTTGCAACCTTGGTTCTGCCTGACACTGCAGGACATGAGCAGGTCCCTGCTGGGGACTCCTTCACTCTGGTATTACTTTGCAGGTGTAGATGTTTGATGATTTAGACACATTTTTACATGGAGAAAATAAAAATGAGAGACCAGTGAAAGTCTCCAGACAAACTGGGGGGTGAAATCTTTACAGTGACTGACTCAAGCTCCACCCTGGTGCATTATGGTGTGCTTTAGAAGTGCTTTTTAAGTGGTTTTTCTGCCCTTGTTCTCTCCCTTTTGTTTCTGAAGTATGTTCTCTATCTCGTTTCTTTTCCTCTGCTCAAAAATCTCTCAGAATCTGCATAAAGACAGAGGAGTGTGACAGCTTGGGATCCTCACACAACGGAGTCAAGGCTGAACTTCCCAGACGACAAGGGGATAAGGGATGTTGCAGGAAAAGGTCTCCCCAGTATCCCAAAACTGACATTCACCTAGAATATTTTTCCAGTTCTTTCTCACACAACCATAAACCAGACCTTGTCCTCATCCTGCCATCCTGGTTTTATCCTTGTTGCAGAGAGTTGTTTGGGTTTTTTTTAATTCACTGACAGTTCCTGAGTAATCAGCAGGGAAACCATAACAACATAAGGTGCCAAATCACTTCAGGGTCACCATCAAACCAGTATCATAGAATCCCAGACTGGTTTGGGTGGGAAGGGACCTTAAAAATCATCCAGCTCCAACCCCCTGGAGCTGGATGTCCCTGCATGTCCCTGCATGGGCAGGGACACCTCCCACCATTCCAGGCTGCTCCAAGCCCCATCCAACCTGCCCTTCAACACTGCCAGGGATGGGGCAGCCACAGCTTCCCTGGGCAACCTGGGCCAGGCTCTCCCCACCTTCATAGTGAAGAATTTCCTCCTCATGTCCAACCTAAATGTCCCCTCTTCCATCTTAATATGATGGATGAAGTGATGAAGCTGCTTGATTCAATCCAGTAGCTCCCTGACACCAGAAGGAAAAGGTTCCTCTTCCTCCCCACTCAGATTCCTCCTCCTCCTCCTCCTCTCCTGACCAAGCTCCTTCTGTGAACCCATTCATCTCAGCCCAGCCCCCCCTGCCTCCACCCACCAGCCCCCCAACCCCATTTTTTTTGCAAGGCTACGTGGTAAAATCCAGGAGCAACAAAGCAAGGAGGAAGGGTGTGGACCCACACCAGCACACGTGAGAGCTCCTTCAGGCAGCAGCAAGTGGTTGAGATGATTCAACAGTCTTGCCTAACTTGAAGAGGGAAGAAGGCTCTTGCTGACAGAAGATAGTGGTTATTACAGATTTGTACCTTGACTTTCTGCCTGGGGTCACCATTCCCACAGGAAACTTGGCAGAAGGTAACTCTTGCCAACACTTCAGCAGCCAGCTGAGTTTATCCCAAAAAACATATTGAACATATTGGGCTGTGAGTCACAGCAGCTCAGATACATCCACTGCTTCCTGATACCTCCAGCGAGACAGAGGGACAGTCAAAGGCAGGCATGTGTCTAAGTCCTTCACCAAGCATTTCCATTTTGCCATGCCTACAGAAATCTAACAAACAAAAAAACCCCCCAACTTCTTCCCAAACCCAGCTCAGGAAGTCCAGAGAAACCAGAGAAAGAACAGGATTGGTCTGATGCCAAAGATGAGATCACTTGACAGAACCCGTAACGAGTGTCCCCTGCTGGATGAAGACAAAGAAATTCCAAGACTTTTTGAAGGCTCCTTTTTTAAACTTATTTGGGAAGAACCTGAATTCCACTTGGTGCAGCTCTGTGGTTGTGTGTGTGCACACCTAGAGCAAGGCTGCCCTCCTTACAGCTCAACAAGACTCAAGTGTCCCTTTGATCAATGCCACCCGTGCTAACCTGCTGTTCCTTCAGACAAACGACAAAGAGCAGGAAACAAAGAACAAATAAACAAGAGAAAAAGCAGCCCCAGAATCCCTGAAGCATAAAAAGACCATTGTCTGTGTTTGGTTTTGGCCAGGAAGCCCAGCAGGTCCATACACACCTACTCATTTTGCCACTGGGTTACTTGAAGAAGAGAATCCAAAAATCCTGTCCAAAAAAAAAAAATCACCACAAGGACCAGCCAGAGCTTTTCTGCCCAAACCCCCTTCCTCATGCAAGCTCCTCAAACTCACTTTTGTCAGACTTTTCATGTGACTGGGCAGAGCAGCAGCTTTACTGGCGTTTTCAAACCCCTGTATCAACAGCTAACTTCTCTCTCCAGTCAGATGAGACAACAGCAAACGTAGCATGGAAGTGGTACCACAAAGAACTTTGTCTGAAAATGCTCCACATGTTCAGGCAGCCCTGTGACTCATCTGTGGTCATTTTGCTGCAACTGCCACAGAGAAACCAGAAAATGTCTCGACTTATTTGCATGAAAAATAAGAAATCAAGGAAAAATGGAAAGCAAAGCACAGAAAGTTCTTGGCACTTGGAGGTGCCTGGTAGGGTTTTAACTGTGGTGACCAGAGAACCAGCTTCCTCACCCAAAAGCCTCCTGTGGACAGTGTCTGGAGACCACCTTCCTGTGGCTGTCAAACAACACCCTAAATAATCCTTCCATCAGATCAGCAAAGCTGTGTACTCCACAGAGTACTGCACAGGCCTGGTACCACCCCAAGGAAACTCATCCCAGTTTAAGAGAGCCCCACAAAAATTACATTTATAAGCAAAACATTTCAGAATTTCAGAGTTGGGAGATTTATGCCAGACACTTTCATGGATGTTTGAGTCACCACCAGTTTAAAAAACACAATTAATTAAGTGGCTTAGAACTCACTAAAGCCTTTTTCATTTGGGAGGTTGTTGCCTTTTGAAAGCTCAAAAGATATCCTGGAACAGCATGAGCTCAGTGCAGCTGGGGGCACATCCTCTCCACACCTACTGCTCCTTCCTATCCTCTCAGGATACAACCACCCCCCTCCCTTGAACTCTCTGGATATCCAGAAATTAGTCCCAAAGACCACGATGGACGTGGGGTTTCCATGAGATGGTAGAAGAACACGGGTGTGAGAAGCAGTGGGTCGGCTGGCCAGTGGGCAGGTGAAGGCAGGATGGACAGGGAGGATTCTGGAGGGTGGAATAATTCAGCAGGGACACACAGGGCCTGAGGAGAAAGAGCTGGGATGGCACCAGGAGCTACAGCAAACATCAGACAAAATGCTTTTTGCACTGTGAGGGGGGGGAGAGCCTGGCCCAGGTTGCCCAGGGAAGCTGTGGCTGCCCCATCCCTGGCAGTGTTGAAGGGCAGGTTGGATGGGGCTTGGAGCAGCCTGGAATGGTGGGAGGTGCCCCTGTCCAAGCTGGGGGGTTGGAACCTGATGATCTTCAAGGTCCCTTCCCACCCAAACCATTCTATGATTCAATGATTCTATGGTTCTCTCCTGAAGCATCAGGTGAATTATGGTTTCATCTGTCCTATCTGTCAATGTTTTTCAACCAGCCCTGTGCAACCACCCCCCCCAGGGCTGAGATAACCCAGAGTGTCTCATTCTGTAAGAGAAAGGTACCCACAGCTAAAGCCATTTGCCCAAAGTCATCTAAAGCCACAAGAGAGTTCAGTTCAGGGAGTCAATTGAAGGTTTTCTCTTCCTCCTTTCCCTACTTCCCCGTTTCTCAAACGCTCCTCCTACCCCAGAGATCAGTGGAAGGTTTTTGACCCCAACAAGGAGACTTTACATCTCTTCTCTTTCTCTGTCACCTGGGTGGGAAGCAATGGTTGCACATCTAGTCTTGGACCACAACAAAGCACAGACCACAGCAGAATCTCTCACAGAGTGTCTCACGGGTCAACTGAGCAACAGAGAAATACCAGGCTCTCAGTGCCACAGCCATGGCTTGGGAACAAGCCAGGAAAATCATGGAATGGTTTGGGTTGGAAGGGACCTTAAAGATCGTCTAGATCTGTGCCCCCTGCCATGGGCAGGGACACCTCCCACCATTCCAGGCTGCTCCAAGCCCCATCCAACCTGCCCTTCAACACTGCCAGGGATGGGGCAGCCACAGCTTCCCTGGGCAACCTGGGCCAGGCTCTCCCCACCCTCACAGCCCAGAATTTCTCCCTCACATCTCAGCTCCAGCTCCCCTCTGCCAGCTGGAAACCCTTCCCCCTCACTCTCTCCCTACAAGCCCTTGCCAAAAGTCCCATAAAAACAGTAACCAAAGTGGTTTTTGTGGAAGCCTCCTCCTTCCCCCAGGAACTGACATTCAACCCTTCAGCTCCTGCTGCTGAAGGTCCCGAGCAGCTCCCTCAAAGCATTTCCCTTCCCAAACACCAACGTGGCAATTCTGCTTTGCTTCTCTCTTGGCTTTTTTTGTTTTTTCCCCCTGGCACCAGAAAGCAACTTCTGCTTCCCAGCACTTCTGGGCCATCTGAAGGTCATCTGGAGGTCTCTAAACCCATGGACATGCACAAGCCCTAATGTGCAGGCAGCTTTTCTCCAGCTGACACATGGACAGGCCAACCACCAATAAGCCTCCTGGGCTCTCTTACGTGTGCTGCCTTTGTCTGAGCCTGTTTGCTCGGTAACCACAGAAACAGTTTTCAAAACTAGACGAGCAGACACAACCTTCAGAGACCAAGGCTTTGTTTCCATTTAGCAAGACCCACTTGGCACCCACTCATCTGCTCCTCTCTTTGTGAACGCTGCTGGATGACGGATGCACTTACTTCTCAAGACGCCTTTCTTGTCTGCATCACACAGACCTGCTTTGAGGGAAAACGCTTCTTGTGTCCCTGCACGCCAGCTATCCAGCTTCCTTCTGAGGGCTTCCCAGGGTTCTTTTGGTGGGGAATGACCTTTGAGATCACCCAGTCCAACTGTTCCCCCAGCCCTGCCAAGGCCACCCCTGCCCCACGTCCCTCAGCACCATCTCCAGGGCTTGGAAACCCCTCCAGGGATGGGGACTCCCCCCCTGCCCTGGGCAGCCTGGGCCAGGGCCTGACAAGCCTTTCAGTGGAGAACTTTCTTCCTGTGCTTTTGCAGAACTTCAGCACCACTGGGACACACCACAGCTTGACACAACCTCACAAGATCTTACAGCAGGATGTGTTCAGCGAGCTCTTCTGGCACCCACCACACAGCTCCTGACACGGGTGACAACGCCGACTACAGCCGCACAAACACACTCCCCTGCACAGCATCACTCCTTCCTTTATTGCTTCCCTCTTCAAAATCGCTCTCTGTGCTGAAGACTCCCCAGGGACCCATTCCAGCCTCTCTCCTCTTCCCTGCCAATGCCTCATCCTTCTACACCACCCAGCAGCTACTGGTAGAGCAGTGCTCACCACCCAGATGGCTTTTCTGGACACTTCTCCTCTACTGCTCGAGCAACAGAAATTTCACATCAGAATTTCAAGTGAGATTGGAAACTGATTTGGCATTTTTTTCCTCTCCTTTTCCTCTTACTCCTACTGCTGTCTCCATCTGGACCATATTCAGATGAAACACGATGGGCTACAGCCTGTATGAGAATCAGAGAATCACAGACTGGTTTGGGTTGGAAGAGACCTTAAAGATCATCTAGATCCAACCCCCCTGCCATGGGCAGGGACACCTCCCACCAGCCCAGGCTGCTCCAAGCCCCATCCAACCTGCCCTTCAACACTGCCAGGGATGGGGCAGCCACAGCTTCCCTGGGCAACCTGGGCCAGGCTCTCCCCACCCTCACAGCCCAGAACTTCTCCCTCACATCTCAGCTCCAGCTCCCTCTGCCAGCTGGAAACCCTTCCCCCTGCTCCCATCCCTCCCTGCCCTTGGCCCAAGCCCCTCCCCAGCTTTCCTGGAGCCCCTTCAGGCACTGGAAGGTGCTCTCAGGTCTCCCTGGAGCCTTCTCTTCTCCAGGCTGAACACCCCAGCTCTCCCAGCCTGTCTCCAGAGCAGAGCTGCTCCAGCCCTCCCATCATCTCCGGGGCCTCCTCTGGCCTCTCTCCAACAGCTCCATGTCCTTCTTGTGTTGGGGACCCCAGAGTTGGACACAGTTCTCCAGGTGGATTCTCACAGGAGCTGAGTAAGGGGCAGAATCCCCATCCTTGCCCTGCTGGCCATGATTCTTTGACGCAGCCCAGGACACAGTTGGTTTCTGGGCTCCAGAAACCAGGAGCAAACTCCAGGACCTGCTTCTCTGCAGGACCTAAAGGAACCACTGAGCAAGACGAGTGCTGTGCTCAGAGCCTCGAACCCACACTCACCTCCTCACCAAACACCTGACACACCACATGAAGGCAGCAAACATGGACACACGACACACACGCAGTCCTGCTGCCCAAGGAAACCTACTTTCATCCTAATGGTTGCCAGGGTGACACTAATTCCATCATCCCTCCAAGTAGGCTCCAAACTCCAACTCCATGCTGCTAATTGGGAATCTTGCATAACATTAGGACTGAATAACACAATTTAAACCAACTTTAAAGCCTGGATTATTGCAGGGGATGTTGATGTAGAAAGAAGGGAAAAATCCCATAAACTGTTTTGTTCAGGGAAGTGTTTCTTCTGTGTCCAGCCACGTGGACACTATGCATGAGCCCAAGCCAGAGCATAACTAAACTTAAATGCTATTTGTTTAGTCAAACATAAAATTATTTTGGTTGGAAAAGACCTTTAAGAGGATCCAGTCCAACTGTTAACCCTGCCCTGCCAAGGCCACCCCTGCCCCATGTCCCTCAGGACCATCTCCAGGGCTTGGAAACCCCCCCAGGGATGGGGACTCCCCCCTGCCCTGGGCAGCCTGGGCCAGGCCCTGACAACCCTTGCCAGGAAGGAATTGTTCCCCAGATCCAACCTCAGCCTCCCCTGGCACAACTTGAGGCCGTTCCCTCTGGTCCTGTCGCTTGTTCCTGGGGAGCAGAGCCCGACCCCCCTGGCTCCAACCTCCTCTCAGGCAGCTGCAGAGCCAGCAGGTCTCCCCTCAGCCTCCTTTGCTGCAGGCTCAACACCCCCAGCTCCCCCAGCTGCTCCTTGGCAGCTTCCAATCCTTTAGGTTGAAAAAGACCTTTAAGATCATCAAGTCCAACCATTCCCCCCAGCCCTGCCAAGGCCACCAGTGACACACGTCTCTCAGCACCACATCTACACAGCTTTGAAATCACTCCAGGGATGGAGCCTCCTGGGCAGCCTGTGGTCCCCTCAATTCTTTTATAAAGGAAAAATAAAGTACAATGAGAACATATCAAGCCAAAGGTGCTGAAAGAATTAATCCCAGTTACTGGGAGAACAAAACAACATGGCAATCCTGGAGTATCAAGGGTGGAAAATTTGGAGTAAGAGCCTGTGAGCTTTAGCAAGAGGTTTCAAACTGCACCATCTTCTTTGACCACTGCCCACAATGTGGCTGGCAAATACGCGTGGAAAATACTCCTGTAATTTAACAACAGTTGTAAGAAGCCCAGCTGACCTTAGTTGAGACAACAAAAAGCTCCCTGAAAGCTACTTTAGTCTGGTCTTTATTTTAGACTTCAGGTCTATAAAATTAGGTGAGGGGAAAACGCCTCTCTCCAGGAATTTTGAAAGCAGGACTACTTGGGACTGAGGCTTTCCACAGCCACCCGTCTGGTGGTCAATTTAAAAAGCCAAATATCACTTTTCTCCCCATTAAAATACAAATTTTCTCCTTCATTGAATTTTCTTTTCCCCTCCATAACCTCTGTCCTCTGGAATTTCTCCTGGCCCCACATGTCTGCACAGACACTTTCCCAGGTACACCAGGATGAAGCTTCAGTTCTTCCTCTGGGCAAGTGCAAAAAATGTTACATTTCTCTTTCCCAACCTTTAATTAATGCCCAAACCTCAGCATTTTCCCCAAAGGCAAACCAAGAAGCAGCCAAGTCTGACCTTTTGTGTGTCAGTCTGGTGATCTACCCTACAGCCTGTTCTCTCCCAAGCCACAGACTATTCCACATTAGCTTTAAAAAGGGAAGCAAAGAGAATTTTTTCCACCATTTGCAATATCCCGTTGGAGATAAAGTAGATCCAGAAGCTGTACACGTGGTGCTCAGCTCCTGAAAAAATTTCAGCACAATCCTCACTGGCTTAAACCTGGGAACAGTTTGAGATAGAGTTGGTGCTGCACTCCCAAGGGGCTCCTTTGACTTGATTCCTGCCCAGGGAACAAAGGAGGCTTTCAAAAAGCTGAGATACATCCCAGCATCCCATAAGGACAATCAAACATTGGAACAGTCTCCCAAGGGAAGTGGTGGATTCCCCCAACATGGGACAGTTTGAAGTCTCAGCTGGACAGGGTGCTGAGCCACCTCAGATCAACTAGAGCAGCACCTAGAGAGGTTGGACCAGATGGTCCTTGAGGTCCCTTCCAGCCTGGCATTCTAGGATTGATCCTATAAAATCCCATTTTCTACACTCTCTTCCAACTCAGGTGGCCCAGGATGAATGGCATGGATCAAGAAGTGCAGAAATGACTGAGCAAAACACCTTCCTGTGGGATTAAATCAAGCCCAGAGATGAGAAGCACTGGAGCTGGCAAAATCCACCCCGTCCAACAGAACCTCCTCCCTCAGCAAAGAGGGAATCAAACAGCATTTCTGGAATAGGCAGATTGCACTAATTTGATGGGAGCTGTGAACACCAGCAGCACTGGGGGGGTTACCCAGGAAGGCAGGACACCAGCCAGGAGATGCAACAGCAGTTTTATAGACTTCTCCTCCCACTGTTCTGGTACAGAAGCATCATTTGTTCCACTTGTATCATTTAAATGTGCTGCAGAGTCAGACAAAATGCCAGGGACAGCGTGGGGCTCAGCACCACTTCTGCTGCCTCTTTTGCTGCTTGGTTACTCTCCCCTCCATGGGGTTTTTTTGCCACCCAGCTAAAATTCATGCTCACCTTTGGAAATCACAGAACGAAGGGCAGGTTGGATGGGGCTTGGAGAAACCTGGTCTGGTGGGAGGTGTCCCTGCCCATGGCATGGGGTAGGAACTAGGTGATCTTTAAGGTCAAGATGGAAGATGGCTGTTCCAAGCAAGTCATTTTGGTGCTGACAATGTCTGGTGAGGGCTGGTGTCAAGGACGACACAAGGACATTGAATTCCAAAGGAGGAGAGACCAAGAGACTGTGAAAAGGTCTGGGAAGGGTTGGAGCAGCTCTGGTCTGTTGCTGAGAAGGTTTGGGGTGATCAGCCTGGAGAAGAGAAGGCTCCAGGGAGACCTGAGAGCACCTTCCAGTGCCTGAAGGGGCTCCAGGAAAGCTGGGGAGGGGCTTGGGACAAGGGCAGGGAGGGATGGGAGCAGGGGGAAGGGTTTCCAGCTGGCAGAGGGAGCTGGAGCTGAGATGTGAGGGAGAAATTCTGGGCTGTGAGGGTGGTGAGAGCCTGGCCCAGGTTGCCCAGGGAAGCTGTGGCTGCCCCATCCCTGGCAGTGTTGAAGGGCAGGTTGGATGGGGCTTGGAGCAACCTGGGCTGGTGGGAGGTGTCCCTGCCCATGCAGGGGGATTGGATCTAGGTGACCTTGAAAGGTCCCTTCCAACCCAAACCATTCTGTAATTCCAGAAGAACACAGGTGAAGTCCTTGGTGGAGTGGAGATGAGAACGTGGGCAGGGTTACAGAAAAGCCATTGCATAAACCAGCAGGAAAATGACCTTTCTGGCAGCATTTTGAGAAGAGGCAATGGAACCAGGTGACATTGGGCAGGCCTCAGGTAAGGACACGGTAACTGATGGCTAAGAGGAAAGGCTGGGGTGGCTCTTACTGCAGAGATGGTCTCTTCAAATGCCCTCAGATGTTCTTGCGTTCTCAAGGACGAGTGGAACCTGGACACAGAGAGGGAGAAGGGCCAGGGTGCTCTCAGGCAGCACCTCTTATCTTTGCCACCAGAAGAGCCACTTCCACTCATTCTACTTAAGGAACTGAAAAGTTACATTCAACCCCCGAGGTCAAAACAACCACTGACTCTGTCCCTGAAGGCAGATCTTTTCCTCCTGCCTCTTTCAAAATGCTGAAGATCAAAGTAGGTTCAATCTAAGGCTCTAATAATTAGTCCTTACTTTTCCCTGCCAAGAAATCTTAAAATTACAGATAAATTGACACATTAAAAAAAAACCAACAAACAAACCCATCAAGAACACCTGGCACTTTCTCTTCAGACTCAAAGGATTAAACATCTTTTAATGTGTAAAGAAATCAAGAAAAAGTGGGATTTGACACCAATTACGATGAAGTCTTGAGGTTTACTTCATTTTCAGGTTAGTGCCATTCAGAAGACAATGAATTTATAACAGGTCTCAAAAAGATTACAGAAGTATCTCTACACACTCAGTATCCCTGAAATACCAGCCCTGGTTCATCACCTCCACCACCCACCAGGGCCTCTGAGGCAGCCAAGGAGGAGCTGAACAAACAAAGCGAGAACACAAACATTTTAATTTCCATCCCATCATTCATCTCAGGAGGCCCAGGATCAGCCTCCAAGTTCTTGCTAAAAAGCACATAAAAATACAAACAGCTTAAGCACCTGAATCAAATCATCAAGGGAGTTGAGTTTTCACACTGCTTGTAAATAAAAAGGGGTTTATTGTCAAGTCCTGAAATCCCAGCAGCAGGTAACAAGACTGGAGAGGGATTTGATGCCAGTGAAGAGCAGAAAAAATTCCAACAAACCACTTCAATTAATACCTGGAGTGGTCAATGTGAAATGCTGGGAACGGTGGCAGCAATCCCTGAACCCAGAATGCTGAAAGCTGTTTTTCATTTTAAAAAAATCCACAGCAAACACAAAAACATCTGTCCTGGTCTGGTGGGACACGTCCCTGTCCATGCAGCAGGTTGGAACTGGAGGAACTTTAAAATCCCCCTCCCAACACAAACCACTCCATGATTCCATGTTAGTCCATTCTGTAAACAAGAAAAATGATCAGAGTTGATACTGAGAAGGATCCAAGCAGATTTCCCCACCTCCATAAACATGGAAATCATGGAGAAAAACACCCAATCTGAGTCAGCTTTTGGGGAGCTGGAAGGAAAGCAACAACTACCAGCAGGAACTGCTGCTCTCCTCTATTGGTCCTTGACTCATTTGCATGGGAACAGTCCATTCCCTGGGTTTTCTCCCACAACTTCAGGATTAAATATTGACCACTTCACTTCTGAGAGGGAAACAACAGGCAAAGCCTCCTGTCAGAAGAAGGCAGGTTCCTACTACTTCTATTTTTAAATACCCCCTTCTGGAATCCAACTTGAAAGGGAGTGGTTCAGCAGTCCTGGGGAGCTAACTAATTTTTCAACTGACTTTCCTCTTCTTTCTGCCACTCATGAAAAATGCAGGGCTCCTATTTAAGGCTCTGTCATGAGGAAAAAAAAAAACCAACACCTGGAGTTCCAACACTGTCACCTCCATGACTTGCAGGAAGGTCAGCAGGCTGGAGCTGCACGTTTCACACAGGGAGGTGCTAAAAATGTGATCAGAAGAATAATCAGGCTGGAAAGTTGACCAGAAATAAAGAATCCTGGAAGAAAGGTCGTTTGCTCAGCCTGGAGCCAAACAAGCTCAGTCTGGAGTCAACATGTTGGGTTGTTCAGCCTGGAGAAGAGAAGGCTCCAGGGAGACCTTAGAGCACCTTCCAGTGCCTGAAGGGGCTCCAGGAAAGCTGGGGAGGGGCTTGGGACAAGAGATGAGAGGGATGGGAGCAGGGGGAATGGATTAAGACTGGAAGAGGAGAGATTTAAGTTGGACATTAGGAATAAATTTTTCACTATTAAGGTGGTGAGACCCTGGCCCAGGTTGCCCAGGGAAGCTGTGGCTGCCCCATCCCTGGCAGTGTTGAAGGGCAGGTTGGATGGGGCTTGGAGCAGCCTGGAATGGTGGGAGCTGTCCCTGCCCATGCAGGGGTGGCACTGGATGGGCTGTAAGGTCCCTTCCAACCCAAACCATTCCTTGATTCTATGCTGAAGGAGGTGTGAACACACAAGCTCGTTTTCAGAAGAACCTGACTCCATCAGGGGACAGAATGTGGTCTCAGGGTTGGGACTTTGCTGATGTTTCACTTCCCCTGTTGGGAAGCTGCAAAGTGAGCAGGGAAAGAGGCAGGAGGCTTCAAGAAGAACAAGGGCTTTTGGTGAGGCTGTTGAAGGCTGCCCTACCCAATTCAATTCTCTATTTTTCTTTGCCAAAGTTGCTTCAGGCAAGTCTAGGCAGGTGGGTGCAGACAGACTGGAGCTTCAGCTGGGTGGACAGAATCCAGCTCTGGTTCAGCAGCTGCAGAGTGGAAACCTGTTGATGCATCCCAAAAGGAACAAGACATGGAGTGACTCACATCTGACCAGCTCAGCATGTGCAGAGCAAACTGGGGCTGCCTGCAGCTGCTCAGGCTTGTCTTCAGCCACGCAAGACAAGACACCCTCTATAAACTTCTCACAGCTGTAATATCATCCCTTTCTTCATGGTTTGTGATCCAGACCTTGGAGAAGTGCTGGGCACTTGCAGCTACAACCCCAGTTGGTGGGAACCACACTTCAGTGAGAGTATTATTTAATAAGGACACAAGATGGAAAAGGTCAGATCTTCTCCACTTCATAGCAAAACCCTAAGTGAGCCAAGGAGGCCACCAGCATCCTGGCTTGTGTCACCATAGTGTGGCCAGCAGGAGCAGGGCAGGGATGGTCCCCCTGTGCTGGGCTCTCGGGAGGGGACACCTGGAATCCTGGGGTCAGGGCTGGGCCCCTCAGGACAAGAAGGACATGGAGGGGCTGGAGCGTGTCCAGGGAAGGGCCCCGGAGCTGGGGAAGGGGCTGGAGCTGAAGGAGAAGGGGCTGGAGAACTTGTGAGGAGCAGCTGAGGGAGCTGGGGGTGTTGAGCCTGCAGCAAAGGAGGCTGAGGGGAGACCTGCTGGCTCTGCAGCTGCCTGAGAGGAGGTTGGAGCCAGGGGGGTCGGGCTCTGCTCCCCAGGAACAAGCGACAGGACCAGAGGGAACGGCCTCAAGTTGTGCCAGGGGAGGCTGAGGTTGGATCTGGGGAACAATTCCTTCCTGGCAAGGGTTGTCAGGGCCTGGCCCAGGCTACCCAGGGCAGGGGGGGAGTCCCCATCCCTGGAGGGGTTTCCAAGCCCTGGAGATGGTGCTGAGGGACATGGGGCAGTGGGGACTGGGCAGGGCTGGGGGAGCAGACCGGATGACCTTAGAGGTCTTTCCCAACCAGAGTGACTCTAGGATTCTGTTCATCCCAGACACTCACCCCTGCCTGCTGATTCTCGAGCACCCAGTGTCACACTTGCAGCAAAGCCTTTCACCTTAGACAGGAGCAGCCACCCGCATCACCAGGTCATTTGACTCTCAGAAAAGTCCCTGCAAATGCCACTAACTTTACCAAACTGTTCTGCTGGTCACAGAGTCTTCTGGAAAGTCACACAAAAGCCTCTGGCTCTCTTTAAGCACCCTTTGCACTTGAGATCTCTGCAAACTTCTGGATAACAAGAAGTAAAAAAATATTTCAACACGTAATTATCACAGAACGGTTTGGGTTGGAAGGGACTTTAAAGATCATCTAGATCCAACCCCCTGCATGGGCAGGGACACCTCCCACCATTCCAGGCTGCTCCAAGCCCCATCCAACCTGCCCTTCAACACTGCCAGGGATGGGGCAGCCACAGCTTCCCTGGGCAACCTGTTCCAGTGCCTTCCTACCCTCACGGTGAAGAATTTCTTCCCAATGTCTGACCTAAATCCCCCCTCTTTCAGTTTAAAACCATCATCCCTTGTCTCATCACTGCCCTCTCTGGTGAAAAGCCCCTCCCCAGCTTTCCTGGAGCCCCTTCAGGTACTGGAATATGTATTTTCCTATAACGATACTATAATAAATGTATTTAACAGCAGTTAAAGGTTCTCTCCACAGCACAAACTGTGTGAAAGCTCCTTCTTGGGGAGAAGCACAGCAAGCCAGGACACCAAATTAATCAGCATCATGAACACTTCTGCAAAACAAGGAGGAACAACTTCTGATTGACCTCAACAGCCTCCACTCTACAAATTTTCCTTTGGAGTAAGCACAGATTCCACGAGCTGCACCAATGAAAAACCTGAATTTTGGTCAGGGAGCCACTCATTCACCAACAGCTCCACCCGTGAGGTTGAATTCCTGCTCTAACCAAAGCTGCAGCTTTTTTTTTTTGATGCAAAAGATGCAGAGCCACACTTAGCTACACTGACCTTCCTAAAAATAGAGCTAAAAAAAACAATAAAGAAAAAGAAGTTTTCTAAAGATTCAGGCCACAGCTGGTGGGCAAAAGCACAACAGCAATTTACTGCTTCAAGGCCTCGAGTAGGGAAAGGGTCAACTGAGAAGCATTCTCCAAAACAAACAAACAAAAAAACCAACTTAAAAATTACTTCTTTTCAACATCTTTTACCTCAGAGCTCCCTGAAGAACCATTATTTCAGCTTCCTCAGCCCTCACTTACTGACCTCCCTGAGTTTGGATGAAGCTGAAAGCCCAGTGAGTCTTCCATGAACCCACTCATTTTTCCCTGTTTGCAGTGACCCCCTCTTGTATATGTATTTACAAACCTGCTGCCACCAAAGACCCTGACCCACCTCTGGCAGCCCTCTGATGGGAACTGAACTTCATCACAGCTTCTCTGGGCTGAAACTGAGGCATTTCAGTGGGATTTTTTGGGGTTTGCTACAAATGTTTAACTGCAGACCTGAGGGCAGAGGATTTTGTGCAGGAAATATTTAAAGCTCCTTGTATCCTTAATTCACCCTGTTAAGTCTGTAACTCGTTTGAGCCAGTTTTGCTGGGGTGTCAAGCAACCAGCCCCTGGTATTTTTATCTAGAGGCTGGACCTTATTTTTCAGGCTGTCTCCCTTCCATTCATCATTTAGATTCTGTAACTTGCCTATGGCTCATCTCTCCACGTGGGAATCGAGGAGGACAATCAGCCATCCCACTTCGCTTTCCTTCCCATGACTGAGGTTCTACCCCTGGCTCTCTCTGGCTTCAATCTGCAAATCTGAAGAAAATAAATATCAAAGAAGAAAATTAAGTGGCTTGTTTTTGTACTCGTAGTTTGACAGAACACTTGGAGCAATTCTGCTCTCTCAGTCTTTAGGCTTCTTCAAACTTAACCAGTGGTGCAGGTCACTCAGTCATGAAACGTGCCTGTTCCCTCAGCCCTACAAGCTGACTTCTTTATTTTCAGTTTTACCTCCACCTCTTTCTCCTGCGAGTTAAATCATCACAGTGCTTTGCAATTCACTAGGCAGAGTTAAAAAGTAAACCTAAAAGGTCAGACATGGCTCTGAAAGTTGTGATTCCTTCACCTTCCTCATCTTTCACCCATCAGGCCAGGGCCAAAGCTGCAGTTGTGCTTTCCATTGCTCATAAATCCAAGCACCAGAATTCTGTCCCTCCGGGAAAAACACCACCAACACCAAGAGCTTTGTGTGTTTCAATGTGTTTTAGCTTGAGAAAGCAGCAGAAAACACCAGTTTGCCAGGTGCAGTCAGAAGGTTTGGGGTACACCCTGAACCCCAGCCCAGCCTCCTGCGTCATTCCCATTCTACCATCTGCCATCTTCCCGCTCTCCCAGCCATTATTCTTATTTGTATCCCTTTCCCCCTCACCCCCCAATTCTTTTATCTTCCCTTCTGCAGCCTCCACGCCAAAGGTTGACGTATTGATCTTTGTACACAGTTCCAAGCAAGTCACACGCAGGCACCTTCTAAAATTAAACTGCACACGTTGGTCGGGAGACGGAGACGTCATAAAAAAATATGGCCTCCGATGAGAGGATTTTACTAAATAGCATTCCAGCTGCACTCCTTCCCAGCAGCACCTGGGAATTCAGCCTCGGGAGGGAAACATTTATCACCAGCATTTATCATGAGGGGTTAGGAACAGGGAGGAGAAGAAAAATCAAGGCACAAGCAGGTGGGAAATCCTGAACGGAGCACGCGCCTGCCGAAGAAAGAAGTCCCTCTGCCCCCCAGGATGATGTGGGAATGCTGGGGGGAAGGGAGGGCTTACAAGGGAAAAGCTGGAATTTCATGGGAAGCAGTGAAATCTGCTGGGAGCCAAGGTCAGAGTCATCACTTAGACAAGCCACATGGGAGTCATTGAGAGCTGTAGCAGAGCAAAGCTCCCGTGGCAGCTCCCTGGTCAGGGGACGTGCCAGTCTGGTGAGCACCAGGCATTTATCCCGATGGAATTGCTGGGCTGAGGAACTGTACAGCCAGCAGGCTGTGGAAGGAGGTACTCAAGTGGTGACAGGACACCGGGGTGTCGTGCACACCTCCACGTTGTGTCTTCTGCTTTACCCAGCAAATCAATCCCTCCCAAAAGCTCTTGGCTTAGTGCTGCTAAGGAGCCAAAGATCCGCAGCTGGAAACTCCAGGGCTGAGCTCTGCTCTCCCTGAGGAACAGCTGCCAAAACCTCCTTTTGTTTTGTGACCTGGTACATGTTTCATGGGCAACTTCACAGCTACAGAGCTCCTGTCATTTCAGCTACCCGAGGTGCAGCACAAGCATCTACTAAACCCTCACTTACCAATTAAGAATCATTAACCCAAGAAGAGCCAACCTGCTCTTCTCTCAGCTAACAAAAGAGGGGCACAGAGTCCGAGATCACCCCGCTAATCACTTTGGGAGTCAATTACAGCCCCTTTCTGGCTCCTAACAACATTTCCAGAAGTTCTGCTAATTTGTGTCCAGTTCTGGAGCTCCAAACACAAGAGACACGGAGCTGTTGGAGCAAGTCCAGAGGAGGCCATGGAGATGATGGGAGGGCTGGAGCAGCTCTGCTCTGGAGACAGGCTGGGAGAGTTGGGGTGTTCAGCCTGGAGAAGAGAAGGCTCCAGGGAGACCTGAGAGCACCTTCCAGTGCCTGAAGGGGCTCCAGGAAAGCTGGGGAGGGGCTTGGGACAAGGGCAGGGAGGGATGGGAGCAGGGGGAAGGGTTTCCAGCTGGCAGAGGGAGCTGGAGCTGAGATGTGAGGGAGAAATTCTGGGCTGTGAGGGTGGGGAGAGCCTGGCCCAGGTTGCCCAGGGAAGCTGTGGCTGCCCCATCCCTGGCAGTGTTGAAGGGCAGGTTGGATGGGGCTTGGAGCAGCCTGGAATGGTGGGAGGTGTCCCTGCCCATGCAGGTGGGTTGGAACCTGATGATCTTGAAGGTCCCTTCCAACCCAAACCATTCTATAGTTCTGTGATTCTATGAGAAGTGGTCGTCACCCCCCAAAGCCAACGACTGATCAAGTCACCACCAAAGCACCATTCCAAATTAAAACTGTAAACAATTCCAGTGACTCAGGGCCTTGACTCACAGCCACGGGGAAGTTTAGCCTGGGACACCTGGAGCTGTTATTCAGCTACACAGTTCACCTCATTTTGGGAGCTGAGATGGCAAAACAAACCCCTCATCTCCTGAGTCACCCCAACCAGCTGCTGCCAGCCCTGTCACCGAGGCTCGCGCTGCAGCTGAGACAACTCAGCACCCAACTGCTGCTGGAGAGTCCTCTCCACCCCCCCATCTCCACCAACCTGCTCCTGCCACTTCTTCATCATCCCCAGCTCTTCCTCAGCCCTCAAGTTGCAGGGAATCGCGTTGACAGGAAACTAGCCCAACTCAAAGCAAGGAACCTGATGCAGTTTGAGGTCTCTGAACTGCCTTGTGTGCGAGAACCTGGCAGGGGGAAGGGAAGAGGGTCAGGACACACTGCCAGAGGCAGGAGATCTGGACCACCAGAAGCTCAGGCCATCAGCCCACGCCTCAGACACAGGTCGAAGACCCACTCATCAGCCCTTCTCAGAGGCAACCAGCTCAGAAGCAGCACCAGACAACCCTGGGTTGGCTAAATCTGCCTGAGGAGACACACGGACAGGTCAGAGCCACACCCGTTAGTCAGAGTTAGCTGCAAAAGTCAAGTCCAAAGCCACCTCAGAAATGAGGTCCTCAGGGCAGTTCTTGAGTGTGGGGACCTAGAGCAAGAACCCAATGAGAACAGAGACATGACTATGGAGATCTTCACCTAGATCTGACAGAAACCACCCCTGTAGGTACCACAAAGACAAACCCAGCCCCAGCCAACCTGACTTTGACCTCTGGGTTTGCAGGAGTGCCACCATTCCTCCCGAGAGCAGATCTGGGAGACTGCAGAACCAGGACAGCACACCCGCTGTGGTATCACAACCAAAACAAAGCAGTCACCTCCAGAAATAAAAATATCAACTTGCCAAGTTGCCACCACCTGCCAACCCAGCCCCACATCCCATCCTATCCAGGCCCACCTAGAGGCCAATGGGCCTGAGAAAAATCCTGAGCCCACATCAAGATGGTTGTAAAAGGAGAGGGGAGTCAGAGGAGACCTGGAGGACAGACATAGCTGTTTACTGGGAACCCTGTGCTTGTGGCACAACTATGACATAAACACTTGCTCACACATCCCCCGATAGGTCAAAATTGCAAGGAAAGGGGAAAAAACTGAAAAAATTATTATGAAATACATATATATTAATATATATACGTGTATCTACATATTATATACATATCATATATATACACGGACTGGTTTCATACCTATTTTTTTCATCTATATACATTTAACCTATAAACCAGTCAAGAAAATCTACAGAGATATTTTTCCCACCGAACACAGAAACAACAACAGTTCACTTGGTTTCACTACCAATTTGCTATGATCTCACCTATATTTATCTTTTAAATAGACTTTTACTCCCAGTACTAAGGAAAAGTTCTATTGGATTTGACTAAAATGACAATTTATCTGCTTCTTCTAGCCTTATTTTTGCACTAAACCTTCCTTTGACTGATGCCTCAGGCTCTACATGCCCAGTTTTTCCATGGCAGGGACTGGGAACAATTTGATGGCTACGAAATCTGGTGTTTTATTTAAATAACCTGAGTTCCTAAGAAACTGTGGAAAGGACTCCTTGGATTTGGAAATCTGGTAAATGAAATGCCCAGCACCCTCTCTCTGGAAAGCAACAGCACAGGGAGGAGGGGGGGAAAGAAAAAGGAACATGATGTACTCCCAGAGAGCCTCCATCAACACATCCCGCTTCCTTTAGCAACCAGATTGTCAGCTCTGAAACAAACTCGTCCCCCAAAGCTTCCTGGCTCCTCCAGGTTCCTCCTGAAAAGCCTTTAGCTCCTCTTCTAACGCATCCTCTGCTGCTTTTAGGAGTTTTCCAGGGAGAGGGATTCCCAGATTCCCAGACTAAGCAATGCAAATGGGTCGCCTCCTGCCAGACAAGAGCCGGACTTCAGGCAGGGGAGGGGAGAGGAGAAAGGGCTTTTTGTTGTTTAACACACACAAAAAGAAGAGGGATAAGGGAGGAGTTTATACTTGAGGAGAAATATGGATACCCTGAGGGTTTCTAAGTATAGAGAGATTGGATTAGGATATCCAACAGAGAGGGGTTCCAGATGGAAATCACAATATTAGTGGAAAAATGTCCTTTACCAAGGAATTAACCCCCCCCCCCCCAAGGAGGAATTTCCAAGGGGCTGAAGGAGCCTTTGATCCAGACTCTCCTCATGGGCAGACCCGGCTTTACAGGGATGCAATCCCTCCCAGAGAATTTCTAGGAGAAATCCCAGTTTCAAGGAAGCCCCACGGGAGGAGCTGATGGTTAATGGAGACAACATCCCTCATCCTGGGCCTTCTGAAGGGACTGGAAACATCAGAGCGACAACGAAGGAGGGTGGAAGTCCAGCAACGTGTAGGTGAAGCTCTCATGCCAAAACTCCAGGAGCAGGGATGCTCCCCTTACAACAGAGACACTCCATCCCCTACAGGTTCTTGCATCCCAGAGGGGAAAACACCTTCCCCTGTGATTTCCCAAGGGAAAGGTGCCAGGCACCAACCACTCAGGTCACTCCTACTCAGGAATTTCTGTGGAAAATGTGTATTTTCCTGCAGGCATCCCTGGAGGGCCCCCGTGGATCTACAAGAAGCTGTTTCCATAGGGGAATACACACATCCCCCTCCTTATGGGGAGCATCTCCAGCCATGGATGCCCCCTGCCTGAGGGACACAGCTCCCTGCCACGTCCCGAGGTGCACAGCCAGCACACAGACCCTCAGGCAGACCCACCCCAGGGGGTGTGTGGACACACCCGTGTCCCACGTGCAGCGGGTGTGCCCGGTTGTCCCTCCCGTGCCAAGGGGACAGGCACCTTTCCATACACGTTTTTATCTGGTGTTTCCGTATCTCCAACCAAGCCGATAACCCCGGAGGCATGAACTCGCTGTGAACCTGCACACACCCCACAGCTCCCGTACCTGGCACCCACGGGCACGCCGGGCACACACCCTTCGTGGTGGGCACCTCTCCCCAGGGGGGTGTGGGCACGTCCAGCCTGTTGTGCGTGGATCCCACCAGGCAGAGACACACAGGGATGCAAAGGAGCCGATGGGACCCCATGATCCTGGTGGAGCGTGTTCCCAAAAGGCAGCCAGGGCCGCGGGGACACCCCCGTGGGGTCACGGGAGGAATCCCCAAGGGCCACCACGGCCACGGGAGCAATCCCACAGACACAGGAGCAGCCCCACGGGAGCGCTGGGGACCTCCACGGGTACGGGAGAAGCAGTACGGCCACGGCAGCAGCTCCCGTGGCCACACCAGAGACCCCCACGGGCACGGGAGCTGCCTCACAGACACCCCAGAGCTCCCCCACGACGACAAGAGCTGCCCCACCCGCAGAGACCCCTACAGACACGGGAGCACCCCACGGGCGCAGCAGGAACCCCCACTGGCACGGCGGAGACCACCCCCCACCCCCCGTGGGCACCCGCGACACCCCAGAGCCACGACAGCGGTCTCGGTGGGCACAGCTCCACACAGACACACCGGAGACCCCCACGCCGGGACAGCCCCACACCGCGTGTCCCCGTCCCCCCTCCCCGGCGGGGCGGGGTGTGTGTGTGTGTGTCCCCTCACCAAGCCGGGGGGGGGGTTCCCCAGGCCGGCAGGTGGGTGCTCTCCCCCGCCGTGTGTGTGTGTGTGTGTGTGTCCCGTTCCACGCCCCGCTACCTTCTTGACGGTGCGCGGCGCCTCGGTGACGGTGCCGTCGGGGCTGACCAGAGCCTCGGCCGCGGCTCCGCCGCCGCTCTCGCCGCGGTGCCGGTGCTGGGGATGATGCGGGTCGCTCCGTTTCATGGCCGAAGCCTGCGGCACCTTGGAGGCACCGGGAGGCAGCCCGGCGGCGGGCAGCCCGCTGAGCGGAGGCCGCTCCCCGCCGCAGGAGGAGGAGGAGGAGGACGCCGGGGCCGCCGACAGGCACGGAGGGGCGGCGGCGGCGGCCACCCCATGCCCGGCGGGGTGAGCGGCCAGCGGCTCGCACGGAGGCCCCGCCGGTTGATCCATGGGGCCGCCCAGCTCCTTCAGCTCCTTCAGCTCCACGGCGGGCGCCGCCACCTGCACCGACATCGCCGCCGCCGCCGCCGCCGGGCCCGCCCGCCCCCTCACGGCCCCGCGCGGCACGCCGGGACCTGCAGTCCTCCCGCGCCGCCGCCACCCCCCCGCCCCGCCTCGCGACTACAACTCCCGGCAGCCCCCGCGCCGCCCCGGCAGCGCACCGCCCGCCTGCCGCTCGGCGCGGGGGCTGCCGGGAGTTGTAGTCCCCGCAGGGGCGCGGGATGGCGGCCCTGCAGGCTGGTCAGGGCCTCCACGCCGCTCCCGCACCCCCTTGGGGACCGGCGCTGGACCTCCCTCCCCTGGGGAGAAGTTCGGGTTGTTTTGGGTTCATTTTCACGTTTTAGCGGATTTTTCTTCTCTTCGGCTCTGCGCACCCCACCGCAACCCCCGGGGCCAGGCTGCTCTCCCGGCCCTGCGGCTCAGCCACAAGGGAAAAGACCCTTGGAAATGAGGAGCAAGAGGTGCTGGCCAGGCAAGAGGGACATCGAAGAGGCAGAAAACGGGCTGTCCTGCCAGGTCCTGCCAGCCCACAGAGCCCCTCGGTGGCTCGGGCCTTTCTTCAGGGGGCTTCCTGCTGATAAAAAGCCACCTTCTTCTAAACCCCAGTTCTTCAGGACAGCTCCTCTTGGAAGGGAAGTTCAAACCCATCCATGTTTGGTTGGGTTTTTTTTTAATTATCATTGTCAGTGTTAATGGACGGTCTCTGGGCACAAGGCAAGGACTGGAGCCTGTGTGCTAGAGGGTGTGGGAACACGATGTTCCCACCTCTCTGAGGGACAGGAGGTCGTGTCCAACGTGTTGGAGAGGTTGGAGGCAAAAGGAGTTTGCCCTGGAGAGAATCCAGAGGAGCCACGGAGATGATGGGAGGGCTGGAGCAGCTCTGCTCTGGAGACAGGCTGGGAGAGCTGGGGTGTTCAGCCTGGAGAAGAGAAGGCTCCAGGGAGACCTGAGAGCACCTTCCAGTGCCTGAAGGGGCTCCAGGAAAGCTGGGGAGGGGCTTGGGCCAAGGGCAGGGAGGGATGGGAGCAGGGGGAAGGGTTTCCAGCTGGCAGAGGGAGCTGGAGCTGAGATGTGAGGGAGAAATTCTGGGCTGTGAGGGTGGGGAGAGCCTGGCCCAGGTTGCCCAGGGAAGCTGTGGCTGCCCCATCCCTGGCAGTGTTGAAGGGCAGGTTGGATGGGGCTTGGAGCAGCCTGGAATGGTCCCACCGTGCAGGGGTGGGACTAGATGAGCTTTAAGATCCCACCCAAACCGGGGATGGGGCAGCCACAGCTTCCCTGGGCAACCTGGGCCAGGCTCTCCCCACCCTCACAGCCCAGAATTTCTCCCTCACATCTCAGCTCCAGCTCCCTCTGCCAGCTGGAAACCCTTCCTCCTGCTCCCATCCCTCCCTGCCCTTGTCCGGAGAGAAAAAGACCAGAAAAATAGCAGAAATGTAAAAAATTCCCTTTCAAAACCCCTCGGGATGACGGATTCCCAAATTCCAGGAGGATTCCAGCCTGATCTCCGAGATCCCCGAGCACCCGCTGCTTTGCTCCTAAGTGAAATCAAAAAATGACACTTCCCAAAAGCAGCATTTGGCCCCAAAAAGGCAAAGCAGCCAACAAGCCCCCCCTCCCATTTGGGGGACACCCCATCCGGATTTTGGGGGTATTCCAGCCCAGAGTGGCAACAGGATCCTCCTAACCCCCCCAGTTTGCAGCCAGAGCCCACCAGTGTCCCCCCACACTGTCCCCAAAGCACCCGGGGACACTTCCCAGCGTAAATGGAGGGGATGGGGATTTAAAAGTGGTTTGAAATAGGTTTTAAAGCAGTTGGAAGTGGTTTAAACCAATTTAAAGCAGGTTTTAGCGCCGTTTAAAGTAGCTGAAAGTGGTTTTTAAAGCAGTTTGAAGCTGCTTGAAACAGTTGAAAGTGGGTTTTTTTTTAAGCAGTTTGAAGCCAGTTAAAGCTGTTTAAAGCAGCTTCAAGTGTTGTTTTAAAGCAGCTGGATGTGGTTTCTGAAGCAGCTCAAAGTAGTTTAAAGCAGTTCAAGGCAGTTTTTAAACCAGTTCAAACCAGTTTTGAGTGGTTTTTCAACAGTTGAAAGTGGCTTAAAGCCACTTAAAACTCTTCAAAGCAGTTCAAAGCAGTTTTTAAAGCAGCTTAAAGCAGTTCAAAGTGGTTTGTAACAACAGTTCAAAGCAGCTTAAGGTCGTTTTTAAATCAGTTTGAAAGCGGTTTAAAGCAGTTGAAAGCGGTTTAAAGCAGCTCAAAGTGGTTTTGAGTGTGGTTTGAAGCAGTTTACACCAGTTTAAAGTGGTTTTTAAATAGTTTGAAGCCGTTAAAACCAGTTTTAAATGGTTTTTAAAGCAGTTCAAAGCAGTTTCCAAAGAAGTTTAAAGGAGCTTCAAGGTTGTTTTTTTAAAAGCAGTTGAAAGTGGCTTCTAAAGCAGTTCAAAGTGGTTTAAAGCAGTTTAAACCAGTTTTGAGCAGTTTTTTTAAACAGCTGAAAGTCGTTTAGAGCCATTTAAAACCATTTTTAAGCAATGTAAAGCAATTCAAAGGAGTTTTTAAAGCACTTTCAAATGGTTTAAGGTGTTTTTAAAGCAGTTCAAAGCGGTTTAAAGCAGTTGCAAGCAGTTCAAACCAGTTTTTAATGCAGCTTGAAGCAGTTTAAATTGTTTTTTAAAGCAGTTCAAAGTGGCTTCCAAAGCAGTTTAAAGCAGCTTTTAATGGTTTAAAGCAGTTTAAAGTGGTTTAAAGCAGTTTAAACCAGTTTAACGTGCAGTTTAAAGCAGTTTTTAACAGTTCAAAGCAATTTAAAGTGGTTTTTAACAGTTGAAAGTGGTTTCATGCAGTTTTTTAACAAAGTTTAAAGGGGTTTAAAGCGGTTCAAATTGGCTTTTAAAGCAGTTTAAAGCAGTTAAGCCACTTTGAAGCACTTTTTAAAAGCAGTTTAAACCAGTTTAAAGTGTTTTTAAAGCAGTTTGAACCAGTTTAAAGCAGTTTTTAATGCCGCTGAAACCAGTTTAAAGCAGTTTGAAGAGGTTTAAAGCAGTCTGAAGTGGTTTTTAAAGCAGTTCAAAGTGATTTAAAGTGTTTTTTTAAGCAGCTTGAAGCAATTCAAAGTGGTCTTTAAAGCAGTTTAAAGTGGTTTTTAAACACAGCAGTTTAAACCAGTTTAAAGCTGTTTGATCCAGTTTAAAGTGGGGGATTTTTTTAAAGAGTTGAAGGTGGTTTAAACCCATTTAAAAGCTTTTAAAGCAGTTTAAAGCTGCCTAAAGCAGTTTGAAACAAAGTGGTTTTTAAAGCAGCTTCAAGTGGTTTAAAGCAGTTTAAAGTGGTGTTTAACACAGTTTAAAGTGGTTTAAAGCAGTTTGAAGTGTTTTTTTAAAGCTGTTTAACGTAGTTTGAAGCAGTTTAATGCAGTTTAGTGTTGCTTAAAGCAGCTTCAACTAGTTTAACGCAGGTTTAATGCTGTTTAAAGAAGTCCAAAGTGGTGTAAAGTGGTTTAAAACGGTTTTTAAAGTGGTTTAAAGGTGTTTTAAAGCAGGTTAAAGTGGTTTTTAACAGTTGAAAATGTTTTAAAGCAGTTTAAAGGGGTTTAAAGCAGTTTTTAATGGTTTAAACTGGTTTAAAAGCATTTAAACAGTTAAAAACTGTTTTTAAAGCAGTTCCAAATGTTTTTTAATGCAGTTTAAAGCAGTTCCTAACAGTTTAAAGCAGGTTAAAGTGGTTTTTAACAGTTGAAAGTGGTTTAGAGTAGTTTTTAATGCAGCTTAAAGTGGTTTTAAGCTGTTTTTACTGCAGTTTGAACTGGTTTAAAGCAAGTTTTAACACAGTTTAAAGCAGTTTAAACTGGTTTAAAGCCATCTATAACACTGTTTAAAAGTTTTTAAAGCAGTTCAAAGTGGTTTTTAATGCAGTTTAAAGCAGTTCCTAACAGTTTAAAGCAGTTTTTAACAGTTGAAAGTGGTTTAAAGCAGTTTTTAGTGCAGCTTAAAGTGGTTTTAAGCCATTTTTAATGCAGTTTAAAGCAGTTTAAACTGGTTTATAGCAGGTTTTAAACAGCTTAAAGCAGTTTAAAGGGACTTAAAGCAGTTTTCAATGTAGTTTAAAGCAGTTTAAACTGGTTTAAAGCAGGTTTTAATACAGTGTAAAGCCGTTTTTAACAGTTCAAAGTAGGCTTTAATAGTTTAAAGCAGTTGAAAATGGTTTTTAACAGCTCAAAGTGGTTTAAAGCAGTATAAAGGGGTTTAAAGCCATTTTTAACACAGTTTAAAGTAGTTTAAAGTGATTTAAAGCAGTTTTTAATGCAGTTTAAAGCAATTTAAACTAGTTTAAAGCAGGTTTTAACAGTTTAAAGCAGTTTGAAGCAGTTTTAAACAGTTTAAAGCAGTTTTAGTGCCGTTTAAAGCAGTTTTTAAAGCAGTTTAAAGTGTTTTAAAGCAGTTTAAAGCGGTTTTAAGCACTTTAAAGCAGTTTGAAGCCATTTCTCAGGAGATTGGAGCTCGTTTAGGAGAAAAGACAAAACCCCACAAAGAGTCCCCACTCTCCATGCCTCCCCAGAGAGCCCAGGGCAGCCACTGGCAACAGGAATTTGGCCAATTTAATACTGATACAGGAGATTTGTCCTTTACAGAGCAACAAATGAACCCAGGGAGGTGACCAGGACAGTGAGAAATCCAAGAACCTCCTGGGATGGGACAGAGATGTGCAGAGATAATGGAGAGAGACAAAACACCAGCAGGGACTGCAGTCCTCCCATCTCAGGGCTGAGCTGCAAATGGGGGTTTTGTGGGGTCTTTTTTGGGTTTTTTTTTTTCTTAAAAAAATAATAATAATACTAAAAAGCTTTGCTGTAGAATTTGGTACCCCCAGACAGCAACGGTGAGGAAATTTCTATGAGGAAATTACTAGGTGGATAGATGATGGTAGAGCGGTAGATGTGGTTTATCTTGATTTCAGTAAGGCATTTGACACCGTCTCCCACAGCATCCTTGTAGATAAGTTGATCAGGTATGGGTTTGGTGATCAGGTAGTGAGGTGGATTAGGAACTGGTTGATGGGAAGGAGTCAGAGAGTTGTAGTCAATGGGGCAGAATCTGGTTGGAGGCCTGTGACTAGTGGAGTCCCTCAGGGGTCGGTACTGGGACCAGTGTTGTTCAACATCTTCATCAACGACCTGGATGAGGGTACAGAATGTACCCTCAGCAAGTTTGCTGATGACACCAAGCTGGGAGGAGTGGCTGACACACCAGAAGGCTGTGCTGCCATTCAGAGAGACCTAGACAGGCTGGAGAGTTGGGCGGGGAGAAACATGATGAAATTCAACAAGGGGAAGTGTAGAGTTTTGCATTTGGGGAAGAACAACACGATGTCCCAGTATAGGTTGGGGGCTGACCTGCTGGAGAGTAGTGTAGGTGAAAGAGACCTGGGGGTCCTGGTGGACAGGAGGATGACCATGAGCCAGCAATGTGCCCTTGTGGCCAAGAAGGCCAATGGCATCCTGGGGTGCATTAGAAAGGGTGTGGTTAGTCGGTCAAGAGAGGTTCTCCTCCCCCTCTATTCTGCCTTGGTGAGGCCGCATCTGGAATATTGTGTCCAGTTCTGGGCCCCTCAGTTCAAGAAGGACAGGGAAGTGCTGGAAAGAGTCCAGCGCAGAGCTACTAAGATGATTAAGGGAGTGGAACATCTCCCTTATGAGGAAAGGCTGAGGGAGCTGGGTCTCTTTAGCTTGGAGAAAAGGAGGCTGAGGGGTGACCTCATCAATGTTTACAAATACGTAAGGGGTGAGTGTCAGGGAGATGGAGTTAGGCTCTTCTCAGTGATGACCAGTGATAGGACAAGGGGTAATGGGTGGAAATTGGAGCATAGGAGGTTCAAGGTGAATATCCGAAAAAATTTTTTTACTGTAAGAGTGACAGAGCACTGGAACAGGCTGCCCAGAGAGGTTGTGGAGTCTCCTTCACTGGAGACATTCAAAACCCACCTGGATGCGTTCCTATGTGATGTACTCTAGGTGACCCTGCTCTGGCAGGGGGGGTTGGACTAGATGATCTTTCGAGGTCCCTTCCAACCCCTAGGATTCTATAATTCTATTCTATAATTCTATAACGGTGAGCCTGGCTTGCCCCAGGATTGTAAAGTCTGGGGGTTGTTTTTGTTTTTTCTCGTGGCTCAGGGAGCACCCGCTGTGCTGCCCATCTAGAAGGCACTTGGGACCCCTGAAAAAAACAGGGGTGCACCCCAAGGAAAAAAGGGTATGGTGCTGCTGGTGAGGTGGGATGGGGGGGGGATCAGCTCATCCCGCTCTCAACCCAAGCACCCGAGGGGAGGCCGCGCCCTGTGTTATTATCATACAAAGATTAAAAAGAAATGAAAAATTAAAACTCAAACCCTATTGGCACCAGTTTTTGGAAGCTCTACGTACCATCTAGCCATGGGCAGGGGGTGGCAGGGCATCCTGGCACCCCAAAGCTCACCAAAATCTATCCTGATCAATGCTTGCCCGCTGGCTCTGGGGGTGGCCACCTCCTCCTGTCCCCCTTGGTGACACAGGCATTGTCCCCCTTGTCCTCAAATCCCTGCAGGACTTGGGTGGGGTCTGTTTCTCTTCTCCCAGTGATGCCAGAGGGATCCCAAAGCCCCTTCTGCTGGGCTGGGATGTGCATCAACTCCATCTGGGGCGATGTGGGGAGAAACGTTGTCCTCTGAAGGGGGAAAAACATCAGCTGTGGCCAAGCTGGAGGGATGCGTAGAGGGGCAGGGTGGCTTTGGTGTCCCCTCACGAGCTGCCCACGCTGGGTGGGTCTTGGGGTCTCACCCCCGGTTGTCCCCTCACCAAGGTTCCCACCAGGCTCAAAAATCCGAATCGGCATCCAGCAGCTCGGCGTCCACCAAGTTGGTCCGAGAGTGGATGGGGGCCAAGGTGGCCCGGTGGCCCTGAGTCCTTGTCCCTCCACCATGGAGCAGGGGCCTGGGGGGCCGCAGGGGACCCCCATTGTGCTGCCAGCGCCCGCTGCTGGGGCCGGGGCTCTCCTCCTCTTCCAGGGACCCGCTCTCGGGGCAGAAGGGGTTGCTGATGAGGTGGAAGACGTTGGCTCTGCGGTGGACGTCCCATGGTCCCCGGGTGAAGGTGGCTTCAGGTGGGAGACCCGGGAGAACGTCAGGGTTGAAGGTGACCAGGCAGGGCTGGGGGGGCAGCCGGGGCAGGCGAGGGACGGTGCTGGAGGCCAAGGGAGCTGCGGATCTCCCCAGGCAGGGTTGAAGACCTGGGGACACCTCTTCCTCCTCCTCCTTCTTCTTCTTCTTCCTCCGCTTCTTCTTGCGGCCGCTGCGTTTCTGCAGCTCGGGGGAGAGGTCGGCCTCCACCACCCAGAGGTTGGCCCTCTCCTCTGGTGGCACTGTGGGACATGGGACAGGTGACAGCAGCCACCTCCTGCCCTGCACCCCCCCCACCAGACCCAGCCCCCCAGCTCTGCCTCCCTGCATGTCCCCAACATCCCTCAACCCAGCTCGTCCCCTAGATCCCAAGGTGGTCCCCAGGGACTTGCCAGGTGTTGCTACAGGTGTGACGGAGATGTCCTGGGGCAGGATGGCTCCTCTCCTGGCCACCATCTTGGTGACATGCTGGGCCCAGGCTGAAGACACGTCAGCCGACGGCTCGTTGATGTCAAACGCTAACCCAGCTGCAATGACAGCGGGGGAGCCGGGTCAAGGTGGGGACAGGGGGGACCTCGGGGTGCTGCCAAGGTAGCCACATCCCACGGGCACGTACCCACGGGGCCGTCGTGTGACACGGTGTGCATGCTGAAGGACAACTCCTGGCCGGGGTCACGCAGCAGCTCCTTGCGCTTGGAGAAGGCCTTGGCGATCATCTTGCTCTTCTTGATCCTCTTGGGCTGGTCATCACTCTGCCCTGTCAGCCTGGGGGGGACACGGTGGGTCAGAGGAGGGACATGGGGTGGCCCAGGCACAGGGACCTTCCCCATCTCCCCTCCTCTGGACAGGGACAGCAAGGGCTGGGGACTGTTGGATGAGTCCCCTGGGGCTGGAAGTGTCCCACAAACAGGACACAAGACAATTGTGAAGGGAGAGGCCACCCCATTCCTGAACTGCTGCGAGGTCACCGCTCATTGAGCTGATGGGACAAAATCTGGGGTCAGCCTCCAACATCTCAGGACGTTGGATGGGGCAGGAAGGGTCACAAGGAGGTGGGGTGACATCCTCAGGGGTCCCACCTGCACCAGGTGCGCTTCCAGATGAGCAGGGTGGCCTTGGTCCAGACCCAGGTGCTCATGGAGACGCCGGTGCCGAACATGGCGAAGAGGTTGATCTTCTCCACCAAGAGACTGGGCCGGTTCTTGATCTCACAGTCTGGGATGGGCTTGTTGGTCTGCGTGGCGATGGTCACATTGGCTTCACACCTGCAGGGACACAGGTGCGACAGTGGCCATGAGGAAGGGAACACCCAGTGACTGAACGTGATGGGGCTCTGCAGGGTGGAGATGTGGTGCAAACACTGGTGGGGATCTTGGGGTTCTCCACTCTGCAATGTCCCCCGCTCAACGTGAGGTGCTGAGATGCCACCAGCGTCCCCATCCCTGTCCCACTCACAGGACATATTCCCGGAAGCTGCGTTCCCACTCTGCCTGGTTGAAGAAGTCATAGAAGTGGCAGCCAAAAGTGATGAAGACGAAGCCGAAGGCCAAGAACCCAAAAATGCCTGGAAGAGAAGGGGGACAAATCCTGGTTTAGCTGGACAAAGACGCTGTGCCACCATCCCTTCAGCCTTGTCCCCTGCTGCAACCACCCCCAGGAAGGTAGGATAGGCTTGTCTGGGTTCAGGGGACGAAATGTCCCCATTCCCACCGGAATTCCAATGGAAACAGTGTGGATGGAGCCCACCTACCCAGCCGCAGCATGGTCTCATTGATCTTGCTGGCTGCCTTCTCACTCAGCAGCCCAGGGTGGTTGCTCTTGATGGAGAAGAGCGTCATGACCCCTACGGTGGAGGGATGAGGTGGTCAGGGGTGGGTGGGGACACTCAGAGTGCCCCTGTCCCCACAGCAGGGCGAGCTGGCACCCACCCCGGATGAGGAAGTAACCCCCCACGATGAGGACCAGCCCGATGGGTGCCAGGACGAAGCCGGCCCGGTAGCGGTAGTTCTTGTAGCCCACGAAGCAGATGCCACTGACAGAGTCACCGTCCACCTGGGAGAGATGGGGACAGAGGATGTCACTTGGCTGCGGCCACCCCTCCCCATGGCACGTCCCCAGGGCTGGGCATCAAATCTCAGAATCGTTTTGGTTGGAAAAGACCTTTAAGATCATCGAGTCCAACCCTTCCCTCAACCCTGCCAAGGCCACCACTGCCCCATGTCCCTCAGCACCATCTCCAGGGCTTGGAAACTCCCCCAGGGATGGGGACTCCCCCCCAGCCCTGGGCAGCCAGGGCCTGACATGGGATGGTGGTCCTGTTACCTGTGCCACAGCCAAGATGGCCACAGTGAGGACGAAGGGGATGGACCAGGTGATGAGGTGGAAGTAGGAGGTCTTGCCCAGCAGCGGCTGGTAGGTGGTGCCCAGCGCCTTGAAGGAGGTGTGCCAGGCATAGGTCAGCATGACAAACCAGATGACACCCGACATCAGCGAGTAGTAGACGATGACAAAGATGATGACGCAGGAGAGCGTTTCATTGGAGCTACGGAGGGAGGGAAGAGGTGTCACCATGAGGGGACACACGGGAGGAAAAGCCTCTCTCCTTCCCCAAGAGTGAAGCATCCTCCATGCTCCCCAAGAGGCCCGGAAACCTCAAGAGCCCTCCTTGCTCCAGGGGACACCTCTTGGCACGTGACCCAGAGTGGGACGGGGACGAAGGGGACACGTACGTGGGCTCCCCCAGCCTCATGGTGCCATCAGCCCGGCAGACGATCTCGTTGCGGGCGCCGTCCATGAACTGCGCCAACCAACCGATGCTGCCCACGAAGAAACAGGCGTTGACGTAGAAGAGGATGACGGCAGGGTAGCGGTTGGAGTTCCTCCAGTCAGCGACAAAGGTGGCCTGTGAGGGGGGTGTAGAAAGGGACAGCTCAGTGCCCAGTCCCCTTCTGGGGACACCTCCCCATGTGCCCCCCCGAGGCAGTGTCTCACTAAGGTGAAGAAGGTGCAGAAGATGGTGACGGAGCTGAAGGCGGCGATGTAGACGTGCATCTCGCGGTGCTCCTTCTCGGTGAAGAGCGGGTTCTGGCACTGGATGCCACAACCCTCCACGTCCTCGTACCAGCTCTTGGGGTTGTCCGTCCTCACCAGCGGCGCCTCACACTGCCCCGAGCTGTTGAACTTAATGTTCTGCACCTCGTTCTGCCACAGGAAGAAAAGGGGGTTGTGAGGAGGAGGAGGAGGCACCCCCACAGCAAAGGACGTGATGGGCATTGAATCACAGAAACGTTTTGGTTGGAAAGGACATTGAAGATCATCAAGGCCAACATTTGCCCAGCCCTGCCAAGGCCACCACTGCTCCGTGTCCCTCAGCACCATCTCCAGGGCTTGGAAACCCCTCCAGGGGTGGGGACTCCCTGGGCAGCCTGGGCCAGGCCCTGACAACCCTTGCCAGGAAGGAATTGTTCCCCAGATCCAACCTCAGCCTCCCCTGGCACAACTTGAGGCCGTTCCCTCTGGTCCTGTCGCTTGTTCCTGGGGAGCAGAGCCCGACCCCCCTGGCTCCAACCTCCTCTCAGTTGTAGAATCATTAAGGTTGGAAAAGACCTCCAAGATCATCAACCCAACATCCCCATGCCCACTAAACCATGTCCCCAAGTGCCACATCTAAATTTTTTAACATCTCCAGGGATGGTAGCTCCACCACTGCCCTGGACAGCCTGTTGCAGTGCTTGACCACTCTTTCAGTAAAGACATTTTTCCATCACTGGTGACCAAACCCCCCAGGTCCTTTTCCCCCAGGCACTTTCCAGCTGCTCTGCCCCAAGTCTGGAGTGTTGGGGGGCTTGGTGTGACCCAAGGGCAGGACCCAACACTGGGCTGGTTGAACCTCATGCAATTGGTCTCACTCCATGGATCCAGCCTGTCCAGATTCCTCTACAGAGCCTCAGCCCATGGATCCAGCCTGTCCAGGTCCCTCTGCAGATCCTCCAGCAGCTCATCAGCCCCCCATGTCCCCCCGTACCGGGCAGCCCTCGGGGAAGCGGTCGGTGGTGCACTTGAGGAAGTCGGGCCAGCCCCGCTCGCGCTCCACGATGGTGCAGGGGGCCCGGGTGGCCTGGCAGAGGGTCTGGCTGGGCAGCTCCACCTGCCCGTCCTCACACTTGGGCATGTAGACGGCGCAGAGCAGGGGCTGGATCACGTCCCAGCAGCGCGGGGCGTTGCGCAGGCCTGGGGACAGCGGGGACAGGGCTGTCACCCCCAGGAAGGACCTGCCTCATCCTCAGACCCCAGGGGGACGTGGGGTGGGGTTGGGCTCAGCACCCGACCCCTGTATACTGCTCCCCTCTACTGCACCCATCCTGTCCCCTGCTATACTGCTCCCCTCTACTGCACCCATCCTGTCCCCTGCTATACTGCTCCCCTCTACTGCACCCATCCTGCCCCCTGCTATACTGCTCCTCTCTATACTGCACCCATCCCCTGTCCCCTGCTATACTGCTCCCCTCTATACTGCACCCATCCCCTGTCCCCTGCTATACTGCTCCCCTCTATACTGCACCCATCCCCTGTCCCCTGCTATACTGCTCCCCTCTATACTGCACCCATCCCCTGTCCCCTGCTATACTGCTCCCCTCTATACTGCACCCATCCCCTGTCCCCTGCTATACTGCTCCCCTCCATACTGCACCCATCCCGTCCCCTGCTATACTGCTCCCCTCTATACTGCACCCATCCCCTGTCCCCTGCTATACTGCTCCCCTCTATACTGCACCCATCCTGTCCCCTGCTATACTGCTCCCCTCTATACTGCACCCATCCCATCCCCTGCTATACTGCTCCCCTCCACTCTCCCCACCCCCAGGCCCTTGCTATCCGGTTTTCTGTACCCTCCCCACCCTCAGACCCCCGCTATACCACTCCCCCCCTACCCTCTGCTGTACCCACCCCCCGTTTACACAGCTGTCTACGCTGCACCCCATCCCCTGTCCCCCACTATACTGCTCCCCTCCATACTGCACCCATCCCCTGTCCCCTGCTATACTGCTCCCCTCTATACTGCACCCATCCCCTGTCCCCCTGCTATACTGCTCCCCTCTATACTGCACCCATCCCGTCCCCTGCTATACTGCTCCCCTCTATACTGCACCCATCCTGTCCCCTGCTATACTGCTCCCCTCTATACTGCACCCATCCCCTGTCCCCTGCTATACTGCTCCCCTCTACTGCACACATCCTGTCCCGTTATACTGCTCCCCTCTATACTGCACCCTTCCCCTGTCCCCTGCTATACTGCTCCCCTCTATACTGCACCCTTTCCCTGTCCCCTGCTATACTGCTCCCCTCTATGCTGCACCCATCCTGTCCCCTGCTATACTGCTCCCCTGTATACTGCACCCATCCTGTCCCCTGCTATACTGCTCCCCTCTATACTGCACCCTTCCCCTGTCCCCTGCTATACTGCTCCCCTCTATACTGCACCCATCCCGTCCCCTGCTATACTGCTCCCCTCTATACTGCACCCATCCCGTCCCCTGCTATACTGCTCCCCTCTATACTGCACCCTTTCCCTGCCCCCTGCTATACTGCTCCCCTCTATACTGCACCCATCCTGTCCCCTGCTATACTGCTCCCCTCTATACTGCACCCATCCCCTGTCCCCTGCTATACTGCTCCCCTCTATACAGCACCCATCCTGTCCCCTGCTATACTGCTCCCCTCTATACTGCACCCTTTCCCTGCCCCCTGCTATACTGCTCCCCTCTATACTGCACCCATCCTGTCCCCTGCTATACTGCTCCCCTGCTATACTGCTCCCCTCTACACTGCACCCATCCCGTCCCCTGCTATACTGCTCCCCTCTATACTGCACCCTTTCCCTGCCCCCTGCTATACTGCTCCCCTCTATACTGCACCCATCCTGTCCCCTGCTATACTGCTCCCCTGCTATACTGCTCCCCTCTACACTGCACCCATCCCGTCCCCTGCTGTACTGCTCCCCTCTATACTGCACCCATCCTGTCCCCTGCTATACTGCTCCCCTCTATACTGCACCCATCCTGTCCCCTGCTATACTGCTCCCCTCTATACTGCACCCATCCTGCCCCCTGCTATACTGCTCCCCTGCTATACTGCTCCCCTCTACACTGCACCCATCCCGTCCCCTGATATACTGCTCCCCTCTATACTGCACCCATCCTGCCCCCTGCTATACTGCTCCCCTCTACTGCACCCATCCCCTGCCCCCTGCTATACTGCTCCCCTCTATACTGCACCCATCCTGTCCCCTGCTATACTGCTCCCCTCTATACTGCACCCATCCCGTCCCCTGCTATACTGCTCCCCTCTATACTGCACCCTTTCCCTGCCCCCTGCTATACTGCTCCCCTCTATACTGCACCCATCCTGTCCCCTGCTATACTGCTCCCCTCTACACTGCACCCATCCCGTCCCCTGCTGTACTGCTCCCCTCTATACTGCACCCATCCTGTCCCCTGCTATACTGCTCCCCTCTATACTGCACCCATCCTGTCCCCTGCTATACTGCTCCCCTCTATACTGCACCCATCCTGCCCCCTGCTATACTGCTCCCCTGCTATACTGCTCCCCTCTACACTGCACCCATCCCGTCCCCTGATATACTGCTCCCCTCTATACTGCACCCATCCTGTCCCCTGCTATACTGCTCCCCTCTATACTGCACCCATCCCCTGTCCCCTGCTATACTGCTCCCCTCCATACTGCACCCATCCTGTCCCCTGCTATACTGCTCCCCTCTATACTGCACCCATCCTGTCCCCTGCTATACTGCTCCCCTCTATACTGCACCCATCCCCTGTCCCCTGCTATACTGCTCCCCTCTATACAGCACCCATCCTGTCCCCTGCTATACTGCTCCCCTCTATACTGCACCCTTTCCCTGCCCCCTGCTATACTGCTCCCCTCTATACTGCACCCATCCTGTCCCCTGCTATACTGCTCCCCTGCTATACTGCTCCCCTCTACACTGCACCCATCCCGTCCCCTGCTATACTGCTCCCCTCTATACTGCACCCTTTCCTGCCCCCTGCTATACTGCTCCCCTCTATACTGCACCCATCCTGTCCCCTGCTATACTGCTCCCCTGCTATACTGCACCCATCCCCTGTCCCCTGCTATACTGCTCCCCTCTATACAGCACCCATCCTGTCCCCTGCTATACTGCTCCCCTCTATACTGCACCCTTTCCCTGCCCCCTGCTATACTGCTCCCCTCTATACTGCACCCATCCTGTCCCCTGCTATACTGCTCCCCTGCTATACTGCTCCCCTCTACACTGCACCATCCCGTCCCCTGCTATACTGCTCCCCTCTATACTGCACCCTTTCCCTGCCCCCTGCTATACTGCTCCCCTCTATACTGCACCCATCCTGTCCCCTGCTATACTGCTCCCCTGCTATACTGCTCCCCTCTACACTGCACCCATCCCGTCCCCTGCTGTACTGCTCCCCTCTATACTGCACCC